>NW_024062433.1:0-64518 GCF_006381635.1 Hibiscus syriacus
GTAGACTTTGTCATCAGTTGCTCTTCTCCTATCCTTCCTATACTTTGCAACCCCCACTGAGACTCTTCTCCCATCTATCAATGTGCCATTGACATTCTGAATCGCTCTTCTACAACCTTCCTCCTTCGCATATTGCACAAAGGCAAAAGTCGATAACTTATAATTTGGTTTCACCATAAAACTTGGGATAAAAATCCTTATAACACGACCGTACATATCAAAGATCTCTTAACCTCTCTTCTAGAAACTCTCTTACTAAGATTATCTATGAAAACAGTCCATTCCTTATTGGAAGAAGAACGAACTGTCTCAAGCTCTCTATTTCTCTCTCTACCAGTCTCACTCATGATTCAAGCACACGCTGTTCACAATTTGTATTAGGAAGAATGTGGGTGGTCTGAAACTGGTAGATTTACCTGGGCTTCCTATAAGCTTAACTCTGATAATTATGTTTCTTCAAGTTAGCATTGACAGTTATTTTTTGTGTGTTTATCGAGTTTCAAGTAAACTTTTTCCATGTTACAACTTGCTAGAAATTTCAGATAGTTCGTACATTTGTAGTTTAAAGTTTACCTAATCAAATTAATGTAAAATCCTTATAGAACAATTAGGACTAAAAATAATATTTATTAATTTATTAATGTCAACTTCCAAGAATACAGAATTAATCTTATTTAATTTTAAATTTACTTCCATTTATATCTTCCATGTCATACAAAGAAAGAAACCATGGATCACACATATAACAAAAAGACAACATAGGTCTAACTTTTTAAGATAAGGAAGAGGGAGAGAGAGAGAGAGAGAGCAAAATTTTAAAAAATAAAGAATAGTTCAGAATGCATACACATGCTGACTGAACATAACCTTCTGTGAAGGTATCAACAAAGATGAAAGTCCATCCTGGAGAGCCTTTAGGTCCAATGGCAACCTTTTAATATCTTTAACTTTCTGTCGCCATGAAAAAAAGAAGAAATTTAGTATTTTATCAAATGATCCTTGGGAACTTTCCCCATATATCATACCTCCTTTGTAATGAAAAACAATTGATACGATATCTTCTCATAATAATGGAAAGCGCCATCAGCAACTGAAGGGGATATAATGTGTCTCACAGATCCCCATAGAGTCGCACCAAGATGTCCAAGAAAAGCATCCCGAGCAACAGTGTAGTTCTGGAATTCCTGCAAAAGTTTGATTTCAAGACAAATATAGTTTGAATAGCAATGTGATTGCTATAGATGATCCCTACAAGTACTGAAGAAAATGTTATCCCGATATCTTTCAAGGAAATAAAGATACCTCAACAGTATCACTAAACAAATTCCAGTTCTCCATCCGTTTTAAAGCATCTACAGCCTTCCTACGGTGGCTTTCATCATGCTCTTCATTTTCAAATGACTGAAGCTCATCTTTCAAATCCCGCATTCTCTCGTCAAGCTCTGAAATAATAAATCTTATAAGTGGAGAAACTTACCCCATATTTTTCATTAGGAACTTGCAGAACATAAAATTGCTAAGCACTTCATATCTCACACAAAAACAATATTAAAATTAAAAAGATACTGATTATCAATAAAACAATTATATTAGATGTTCCCAGACCGACAAATAAACAGACAACCTAGTTGATTAAACAAATATGTGAGAAACATTGAGGCAGTTGAAATCTCAAAGAACGATTCCACCCTTCAGATTATACATTGTTCCTCTGTAACAGAAAAACAAGTGACTCAAAAGCAAAGATTCCATTGCAAAAACATGAGTCAACAATAAATCTTCAATGTAACAAACCTTAACACTAACCAACCATACTAATAACCTCTGTTGTTTTGACTCTTCATGTTCCTCAAACCATCTCCGCCAGATACATATTCAACACCTCAAACTGGACACTAGTAGGAGGTATGGCCCTCCAAATATAAGGAAATCATAGGATAATGTCCCCCGTCCAAGCAAAATACACTATGAATCTCTTGGCAGCTTTCCCAAGAAGTGGAACTAGAAATAGAAAATTAGAAATGCAAAATAGAAATAACATGAATCATACCATCACATAGAGCGAGCTTGACTTTCCTTCCTTTGCAATGCTTGAAAGCAAAAAGCTCATAGATATCAATCTCTGCTAGAAGAATATCAATTGCCTGATGATCCTTCTACAATATCAAATGCAGAGCCAATTAAAGCAGGAAACTGCATAAACCTAGTAGAAAGAGAAGCTTTAAATGCATAGCATCATTGCTTCAATTGCCAATGTATAAGCAAACATACATCACCAAATACAGAAAACTTTTCCTGAATTGCATCTTGCAAGCGATCTTCAGCTTCAGCTTCAGAAATTTCTACATATCACAATAAGAACAAAATTAAATTCAGCTAGGGCTGGGGGGACAACAACAATAATAAAAGCAAAAGCAATATGAGATGAAAAGAGCAATATTGTAAAATCTAGAGACATTTGACACGAGTTTATAAATATTTTACAGATCACAATTAAATAAGCCAATCATCACAAAAATATAATTTTGAAGCCAGTATTATGAGTGAGAAAGTTAGTGAGAGAGTGAACGTGGCGCTTGGTTCTGATCCTTCAGGCAGAGAGGGAGTACTGTCTGGAGATGGAGCATGGGTAGCTTTCATAGACTATCTTAGTAGGAGAGTTCATAGAAGTGTTTTATGGGAGCGTTTTAGTTACTTTGGCAAGGTGACCAAAGTGTTCATTCCGTTCGTTAATAGGAGGCCAAAGTATAAGGACTATACATTCGCTTTTGTGCATTTTGCTAGCAAGGAGGATCTGTTCAATGCAAAGGATAGGATGAATAACGTTGTGGTAGATGGTCGGAAAATATCGGTGTCGATTGCAAAATACCAGAAGAGAAGATATCCGACGAGTCGAGAGCGAGATACCGGTGTGGGGTCTGCAGCGGTCAGAGAAGTGGAGTCGCGCGGAAAGAGATCAATAGGCCAAGTTGAGGCAAGAAGGAGGGAGTTGCTTAGCAAATTTCATGATGGAAGATCTTATAAGGATTCGGTAGTGGGAAGGGTTGTTTCGGAGGGTCAACAGAGGAATAGCGGGGGAGGTTCGATGGAGGTTAAGAAGTCGTTGGAAGTGCATATCCCATCGGAAGAAAGAACTTGGTTAAGATCATCTCTAACTGGCATATGCAAACAGATGTTTGAAGTGGAGCTTGTGCAGAGAGGTTTAAGGACTGAGGGTTTTAATGTCAAGGTGGTAAGATGGGGATATGCGAAAAATGCATGTCTGATCGTTTTTCAGTCGGAGGAAGAGAAAATCGCAGCGGTGGAAGACAAATGGGAGGCATTGTCCTTCTGGTTTGAAAGGCTGGAGCCTGTCTTGGAGACAAAGGGTTTCCTTTATCTTACTGTGCTGTGTCCTTGATGGGTGTCCCTCTAAATTGCTGGTCAGTGCCATTTTTTTCTAGTTTGGCTGCAAGATGGGGCAAGCTAGTAAAAATCCAGGATCAAACAGCTCAAAGAGTGGACTGTAGGGTGGCGCGTATGTTGTTAAGAGTGGAAAGCCCGTTTGATATACCGTCCCAGGAAATCATTAATACTTATGGTAGATCCTTTATTATTAAGATTAAAGTGGAAGGTTGTGATGAGTTCTTTCCTGAGCTAGATGATGGGGTTGTTGATGGTGGGGTAGAAGATGGTGGTTCTGTGGGAGGTCGAGTCATCCCGGGGGCAGAAACTCGATCGGAAGGGATCAAAGGGTCAGATGGAGAAGATCTGCAAGGACAGTTGAATTTCCAGTTGATGTCAGGTGCAGCTCATGGGGCTGGCACGAGGATTGATGGCAATTTGAATTTTAACATGGAAGTCAATAATATTATAGGAGCTGACCACTGTGTTGAGGGGACAGTACTAGGTGAGACGAAAAGCAAGCAGATTGTGTCAGAGTTTCCTGCTGCTGAGAGAAAAAGGGTGTTCAGCGTGGAAGATGGTACCTCGGGACAAGAGAAAGGAGTCAAAGATTATGGGACTACTTCTATAATGGGTAGATCTGAGGAGGTTGGGCCTGAGCAGTATGGGTTTGTTCCTTCAGCCCAGTGTTGTCCTGTGGATAATGAAAAGAATTTTCAGGACCAAATACTATCTGATTCTTATGAGGAAAACAGCAGTATCAGGGTGGAGGAGGTGATTGATAATAGCAAGGAATGTGAGGTTTTGGATAGGGGTAAAAAAGGTAGCAAATCTAAGAAGGCTATTAGTAATCCGATGGTGAAGAGTTGCAAGAGATGGAGATTGGGATATCAGGTTTCGAAAGGCCTGTCAACCAGTAAGACCTCTACAAGTTTGAGGGGTTGTGGACGTTTTGATAGGGTGTACAGAAGGTCGAAAACAAGAATAGTTTGGCTTTGTTAAGAGGTGAGTCACAGACACATTCAGAACAGGATGGTTCTTCATAATTTCAAACAATGTTCTTCAGCTTCAGGGGATAGGGGTCAGGAAAAGGATTCAATCGGCTCTGCCCTAGATCAGAATACTTCCCCGGGGCACATTAATAGCAGTCTGCCTCCAATTAGGGGGGTGGTAGATCCGTTTATTATTTCAAGGAATAGGAGATTATACAGAAAGAAGAGAAGAGGACTAATCTCAGAAGCTCTAGCCAATGCAGAAGTTTCTACAGTCTACTCTAGTTCTTTCTCTAATGTTCTTGAGGAAGCATTGAGTACTTGGGAAGTATGTCAGAGATTAGGCATTTCTTTCAAGAAAGGGAGGGAGGCTTTTATGGATAAAATTAGAAAGATGGAGGAAGGTGTAGGGGGGATGGATGAAGCTGGTCTGTAAGCCAGTTTCAGTTTCTCGAAGGTTTGGGATTGAAGTGTTTATGATGGAGTGTAATATTATTTCGTGGAATGTTAGGGCTTAGGAAGAAAGGAAAAGATTAGAGGGGTGTCGAGACTTGTTAATAAGGTCAAACCGATTGTTTTGTTTTTACAGGAGACAAAACTGAGTAAAAGGCAGAAGGGACTTAATCGAAGGTTAGGAGGTAAGCTGTTGAAGGGATTAAGTTTTCAACCAACGGAGGGGTCTGCGGGTGGACTGATGTGTCTGTGGAATGAAGATGCTTATGAGGTAAATGAGATGTTTAATCACAGTAGATTTCAGGTGTTAATAGGGAAGTTCAAGGTGTCTAAGGTGGAGTGTGTTTTTATCAATGTGTACGGTCCTTCTGCTGAAGAAGATAAGGAGTTTTTCACGCAATTGTTGGGTTATGTTCTCAAGGTTGATCTGCCACTCTGCATTGGTGGAGATTTTAATGCATATCTCGAACAAGAGGAGAAGATAG
The DNA here is from genome assembly GCF_006381635.1 of Hibiscus syriacus. Lineage (NCBI taxonomy): Eukaryota > Viridiplantae > Streptophyta > Magnoliopsida > Malvales > Malvaceae > Hibiscus > Hibiscus syriacus. The sequence continues at coordinate 5,315 of NW_024062433.1, forward strand.
GTGCATCACAAAATTGGCATTCAATGGGTCTACTAAGGAATTTCCTCCAACAGTCAAACCTACTAGACTTACCAATGGTAGGTGGCTCGTTCACTTGGGGTAGTAATAGAGAAAGTGCCACTTGGGTAAGGCTTGATCGTTTCTTATTAAGTACTAGCTTCTTAAGATGCTTCCCCAAGTCGGTTCAGAAGTTGCTACCTAGATCCCTTTCTGATCATAACCCGATTCTATTGGTTGAAGATGGGAAGAACTGGGGACCTAAACCCTTTCGTTTTTTTAATTATATGTTGGAGGAAGAAGGCTTCGTAGATATGGTTCAAAATGCAATGTCAGATCGGAACGATGATAGAGGGGGAAGAGAAATGTTCGGTTTATTACGAAGTACTAAAAAGCGTATTAAGGATTGGCCAACCAGAAATAAACAGGGGATATCTGAAGATATTACGAGGTTGGAGCGCAAAATAAATGACTTGGAAATTAAGGCGCAAAGTGGTGGGCTATCCAGTTTGGACTGGGAACAGCTTCTTTCATCCAGGAAAGAGCTTTGGAAAATGCACAGAATTGAGGAAAGGATATGATGTCAACTGTCGAGGCAGAAATGGATCAAAGATGGTGACAGAAACACTAGGTTCTTTCAAATATGTGCTGTAAACAGAAACAGATTGAACACTATTTCGGCATTGAAAGTGGATGGTGAGGTGATAACAGATCCAGAGTTGATTAAAGTCCATGTTTCTCAGTTCTTTAAGAAAGCTTTTAATTCCAAAGATTTTTTAGAGGTGGAGAACTTAAATCTAAATTTTGATAAATTGAGAGGAGAACAGAGGATTAGTTTGGAGACTATGTTTTCAGAGGAGGAAGTAAGGGAGGCTATTTTCTCTTCGGACAGTTCGAAAGCCCCAGGTCCAGACGGCTTTACAATGGGTTTTTACAAGAAGTTCTGGCCAACTTTGAAGGGACAACTTATGAAGTTTGTGGAGGATTTCTATTATGGGAGAAAATGGGACCATGGTGTCAATCACGCGTTCATTTCTCTGATTCCAAAGAGAAACAATCCGAATGCATTGAGGACTATATACCTATAAGTCTAGTTGGCAGTCTCTACAAAATCATCTCCAAAGTCTTAGCTAGAAGACTAGTTTCAGTGATTCAAGATATTGTAAACCCTTCACAGTTCGCATTTATTCCGGGGAGACAACTTCTTGATTGTGCTTTTATTGCAAACGAAGGTATAGACTGCTGGAGGAAGAAAGGGCTGAAAGGGGTGGTTTTCAAAGCTGATTTTCAGAGGGCGTATGACTCGGTTGAATGGCCATTATTTTCAGATTATTGAGAGTCATGGGCTTTGGGGACAGATGGGTTTCATGGAAAATGTTGCCTCTCAACGGCGACAATATCGGTACTAGTGAATGGATCTCCTACAGAGGAGTTCTCGATGGGTAAAGGGCTGAGACAAGGATGTAGTTTGTCTCCTCTATTGTTCAATATAGTGGGGGAACTGTTAAATCGCATGTTATTAAAAGCGGCGGATGTGGGACTTTTTCAGGGTTTTGCTTTTGGAAGTTCGGATGCCCTTAGTTTAACTCACCTACAGTTTGCTGATGACCTGATTCTGTTTTGCCGAGAATCATCTACTTACATTCAGAATATTAAGAGAGTCCTGAGGATTTTCAGCATAATGACTGGACTTCATCTGAATTTGTCGAAGAGTAATTTGTATGGGATTAATGTGGAGGTTGAGACATTAAATGAATGGGCGAAAGAGACTGGTTGTGCCGTTGGAGTACTGCCAACAGTATATTTAGGTCTACCATTAGGAGCAAAAAGAAACTCCGAGGCTTTGTGGGAGCCAGTTATGCAAAGTTTTAGAAAGAAGTTATCCGGATGGAAAGCTTCTACATTATCTATGGCAGGCAGATTAGTGCTGATTAAATCTGTTTTATCATCTCTACCAATTTTTTTCCTCTCTATTTTCAGGATGCCGAGTAAGGTTTATAGGAAGCTTAACTCTATTATGGCAAACTTTTTGTAGGGGAGGGTCCTTTAAAGGGCCGAATTCACTGGGTGAATTGGAAAAGGGTCTGTCAACCTTTAGAGGAAGGTGGTTTGGGAATCTTGGATTTGAATTTCGCCAATAGAGTGCTGCTAGGTAAATGGGTGTGGAAGTTCGCAAATGAAAAAGACTCACTTTGGAAGAACATGATTTGCAGCAGACATAATGTGAGCATCCAGTCCTTAGAACTCAGCAAGGCAGTCTCTCCATCGGATTCTTGGATATGGAAGGGTATTACAAAGAATTTTTTGGCAGAGGACGAAATTGGATATGGTTTGAGATCTCACTCGAAGATTCAAATTGGCAATGGAAAGTCGATTGATTTCTGGCATGATGTGTGGCTAAACGAGGATTCCTTAAAGAATCAATTTCCAAGGATTTACGCTCTTTCTAATAATAAGTGGGGTAAAGTTTCAGAGTTTGGCAGTCTAATGAGGAACAAATGGATTTGGAACATTCAGACGAGGAGGAATCTCTGCGATTGGGAGTTGGATCACTGGATTCTCTTGATGTCATTATTGGAGAATGTCGGTCTCTCGGATTCGGTGGAAGATTTTCTGGTATGGTCGGGGAAGGGAGATGGATTGTTCACTGCTAAAGCTTGCAGGTTGACCCTTTCTTCCAACTCAGGGGGTAATTTCATGTGGAAAAGGTTTGTTTGGTCAGGTTTGGCTCCTCCTAGGGTCGAAACCTTTCTTTGGCAGGTTGCTCATCAAAGATTTGCAGTTAGAACGGAGTTGATTAGAAGAGGAGTTCTTTTAGAGGAGGTCTTTTATCCTTTTTGTGCTAAACAGGAGGAAACAGTTCAGCATTTGTTCATATCGTGTTTGGTTGCATGGGACGTATGGAGCAAGTTCTGGAGGTTATGGGGAGTCTCGTCTGTGTTGCCTAAAGATCCAGTCTCTTTGCTGTGTTCTTGGTCGGACTTAAGGCCTAAGTCAATTATATGGAGCCTTATTCCGGGGGTAGTTCTATGGTCATTATGGAAGGCTAGAAACTCGGTGGTTTTTGAAGATTGGAAACTGGACAGAGATACTCTTTTCTTCATATGCAGATTCAGATTGGTTAAATGGTTCCTAGCCAAGTATCCGAATGTTTCCATTCAGGTTGACTCTCTTGTAGGGGATCCTACACTTGCAGATAAGCATCAGAGTAGTGACCATAAAAGGATGAAGGTGCAGGGATGGAGTCCTCCTCCACTTCATTTTTTTAAAGTTAATGTTGATGGGGCAGTTAGTGGGGATGGGCTGCTGGGGGGTATTGGGGGCATTTTAAGAGACTCGGATAGTAAAATTCTAGGGTCTTTCTCGCACGCTGTTGGTCCAGGTCCCCCCCCACTCGCTGAGCTGAAAGCCATTGAGAAAGGCATTGATTTCTTCCTTTCGACGGATTGGGCATTGGAAGGAAGGTTAATTATAGAAAGTGATTGTAAGTCAGTGGTGGATTGGATTTTGTTGCCGACTTCATCTCCTCGTTTTCTTAGTTCGTTGGTTCAAAAAAATTGCTTCCATAATCTTGGAGAGGGAAATCATTATTAGACATATCCCGAGGAGTTGTAATTGTGAGGCTGATTCTCTAGCTAAACAGGGGATTGGATGAATATTATTAAGTGTCATAGAGGTTTTCTAGCAGGTTCTTGGTCTATTAAGGCTGAAGGGGCTGGGAAAGTTTTGTTATTGTTTAAGGAAGGTTTGGTCGGTTAGGGAGTTTTGTTTAAATATTATGTAATTTTTATGGCTTTGTCAGTGTGTCTTGGTTGTATTTTATGTAATGAGTCCCTGATCAATAAAATCCTAAGGCACTCTTTTCCTCCCTCCAATGATTAAGGAACTTTCCCAAGAATTCCTTTAATCAAGAAGGGGGTTTTTAATGAGGCCTGTAATTTCTATCAAAAAAAAATCACAAAAATATCAAGCATAATAAGAACAAAAAAATTGACTAAATTTCTGTAGCCATAATAAACAAATATATCAACATTGACAAGAGAAAATCCAATATTAAAAATAACCATACTAAGTTACTAGCAACAAAATAACCACCAAAGATGTCAAATAATTTACTAACAAGTGATAATAACCGAGCATGATAATATCACCTTCGACAGCACCTATAGTCTTTCCCACATTAGGCAAACTTAATTCAGTTCTAACACCTTCTCCACCAACAGCAGGTCCCCAGGAAAAAGGTCCAGCAGATAAATCAATGAAAGCCCATCTGATACAGTTATAATTAAAATATAAACACAAATATGAGCCTCCTTTGTTTGTGTTTCTCTGTGTACCGCAGCAAAAATGAAAGAGAGAAAGAGAGGGGGAAGACATGATATTTGAATTTGAAACCTGTCCTTTCCAATCCATGTATCTGTTAGACATTCTTCATGGTAGTCACTGAAGTCCCCCAACTTTAAGTCCCTTTGAAGAAGAAGCTTTGTATCTTCATTCTTCCCATTTAATAACTTGAGGTATCATAAATATATTAACAAAAGGTAAGTGTTATACAAATTACACAGATTTGTCAAATTCTAACTCATCTTTATAATGCATAAAACAGAATAGATGCGAAAAACAAAGCCAAGTACCTGTAGAACTTTGTTCTGAATTATTTCAGTAGTATTCTTTCCTTGATACAATTTCTCGACATCCATCAGTGCATCTAAGCAAATATTGTGCCATTCCTCCTAAAAGTTTATCAACCAAATTTAAAGTAAATAAAGTAAATAAAAATAATAGAAATAACTGAGGCTCCAAGTAGTTTCTTTGTGAGCAACAAGACAACATAACACATACAATGATTTACTCTTAACAAACAGAAAATATGAATTTAAATTTCTAGCATACTTTTCACTGTATATATTCAGCTATCAACACTAAGAATCCGGTACTACAAGTTTACAGGAAATAGCTGAGATTACCAAGTTAAAGTCTAAGGATCGAAGATCAAGTTATGGTCATGACCAGGAGAGCATATCACCTACAATTACTATTTTACAATTACCCAATCACAATCCAGAATTGTGTAGGTCCAGTGAAGATAATAATGTGGAACCCTACATGATACTGTGTTGTGATTGGATAATTGCATCATTGTAGTAGCAAAAAAATTGTTTATTTCGGGTGGTATTATGTCATCTGTAATCTTATGTAAGTTTGGTTTATTAATATATAGGGGTACTCTTTTCCTCCTTTGCTAGTTGCCTCTTCACAAGAGCCAACGATGAGGGAGGTTTTTAATGAGGCCCCCTATTCTTATCAAAAAAATGATATCCACAATAACACAATAAAAAGAATCAGGGAAGAACAAGTAGTTACAGTGCAGGGACTCGTAGAGCAAGTTCGCAATCCATGTGCTCAGATAAACGTATAAAAGTAAAATTAACCGCACAAATACATTTCATTAGGGAAAGGGGCACACCGTATCAGTTTCGTCTGTAACTGTCCATGAAAACTTTGCCATTGGATGCTTTCCATACAAGGGTTTCTTCATGTTATCAAGAGCTGCAATTATTCATCAATCAAATATATTAATTCTAGAAAATAAACAGGAAAAAACTAGCAAGAATCCCAACAGCTAAAAGAAACAGTCAAGTCAATACCAAGAACACTTGCTGGAACACTCCGTGACTGAAGAATTTTAGTTTGCAGACCCTTATCCTGAAAAACAAGAGTTTAAGTAAAGCAGGATTTCAAATATGAATGTACAGGGGAAAACGGTATCAGGGCACCAAGTATTCTGCCACAAATTTACCAAGCCAGAAAAGGAATTAGCATTTAACACTTACAGAAATATATTTTATATTCTAAAATAAAACTGAAAACTGATAATTTTTTTGAAACATTCCTGAAACCAATACTTAATAAACAAAGAGAATAGCAACAGTAAAATGTATAGCAACAAAGAAACACATTCGTACCTCTTTGAGTAGAGTTATTTCTGACTCGGATAAACCTCTCCTGCCAATTTATATTTTTTAAATTAAGACTTCAAGAAAGAAACAGAAAACAATTAAAAAAGCTGAATAATTTGATGAATAAATAAATCATTCCAAAAGACATGCACCCATTGCGCAGCAAGAGTGGATGAGGAAACAAATTTAAAGAATCATAAATTCCACAACATGAATTTTAGGCAAAACAAGCATCAAACAATTCTAGTAATAAACCAAAGGATTGCTTTTGAGCAATTGGACCATCCTTCACAACTAAAATTGATTTTCCAGGTCATCAATAATTATATGTTAAACAGATGTCTTAGTTCAGAAATCTAGATTAAGAAAAATACTTTCCACTCTATATTATATAGCCTGCTGCAATATAAAAAAACCTACAAGGTAGGACAACACTAGTTATGTTGGAAGTTAAAATTAACAGAAATTTGCATCACTTACAAGGTGAGAACCATGAAATGTTAAGAGAAATAGCTAGAACTAAAAAGGCAGAAGTTTGGAGCAATAGTTCGTGCAGATGGTCTTACAACTTTGGTTTTGCTTGTCCTAAAACCATAAAGGAAAAAGAATAATATTAAAAGAAATCTTCTTACTAAAAAACGCACCGGTAGCCATATTTAGCTATTCTTGAATCACGGCGAGGATTCAAAATGAAGATGTTATATGCATCTTCAAGCTGAAGGTATTCAACAAGGCTAGCGAAAAGAACATCCATCATGTCTGCATCTACTTGCCAAAGAGAATCAGTGTCATTCCTGTCAAGAATGAACCATATTATTACTGAATAAAGCTAAAGACGTGAGATTAAAACAAAGCGGCAAAAAGCAACAGCAACAACAACAACCAAATAAGAACTTGAAGATTCATTCAACAGTCTAATAGAGAACGGTATGCACGAGGAGACTACCGAGGTAGAACATTTACTTGTAGAAAGTTTTTATCAAAATTTTCAATCATTGAACATTTTCTTCCAATCAAGATCTGAAGCATCTTCAAAAACATGTTAAACAGAAGAGGATCTAAACATGAATATGCCACACATTGTAGAACAGTACTAGATTTGGTCCAAATGGTGTAACAAAACAAGTGACTTCCATCGATAAGTCCTCCTATAAGTTTATATATGCATCAAGAAGGCAACAATCTATAATTTTATTTCCTCAATCTCCAAAAACAATAAAAGAGAATTTGGGTCATGACTGGCTTCACCTGACATTTGATACATCATCTTTGCGGGCTAGAACATTGATGGCACGCTCAAAGACAGAAGTCACATGTTCATTCATTCGAATGGCATGGACAGAGAAACTGCAGAGAAATTCCATTACATTGATATCAAAATCTTAATTTAAGAGTATCTATAGAATAAATCACGACAGCATGTATATAGATCATCAACATATTAATATTAAAGCTCACAAACAGAAACAATGTATTACTTGTAATTTATATGACTTATTATTGGAAGATGCTGATGTTGCTTTTTATCTATGATAACTCTGTCAAATCCAGTGATGATTTCTCCAATTTGAGGAACTCGTGTATGTGCAAAGATGTGATCTATTTTGGTGAACCATCGCTCAAGCTCTTCTGCTTTTAGATTGAACTCTATTTATAAACAAACAAAAAAAGTGATCAAGGAAATAACCTATAAGAATTCAAGTATTACTAAAATGAAATTTTAAAAACAAAACAAAAAATAGTAGGCGAGGAAATACAATAAAGTTTTAAATACCTTGGTTCCCCTTTCCATCAAATCCCATGAAAATGAAATTTACAGGAACGGGAAGGTACAGAGAATCCACTTCCATAAGGTTCAGGTAATTCGCAATATTAGCTGAAAATTATGAGAGAGAGATAGTGAACCGAAATGCAATTCTTAAAATTGAAATGTTAGAGCAAATTCATAACCAAATTAACACACAATTTGTTTAGTACCTGCCTTGGTGTAGTTATAAACACCCATTTTAGAAGGGCTGCTTACGTCTAAATCATCAAAATCTGAGAAGAAGAAAATGAGCAGAGTTTTAAGAAATGAACAAACAGAAGCCCATAAAACAAAATCTAGAGAGTAAATTTTAAGGGGGGGGAATGGGTACCTCCACGTATAACGTCCTCACTCCAAAACCTACTTTTTTCCTTAAGATTGAACAAAGAGAAAACCGAAGACGGTGAAGACTTGCCACTCTTACGACTTTCAACAGTGCAATTAGCTACCAACTGATCCATTTCCGTCACCCAAATCAATACACAAAAAACAGTAATAATATCATGAAAAAGAACGGAGCAAATCCTTGCGAAAATTACCAGTAACATCGTTGATACAAGGAGCAGAGATCTAATTCGAGCCATCTCCATTTCCCGAGGATCTTTACCCTCAGATATGAGCCGCAGGCCACACTCTGATTTCCTTTTTGTTCACCCTGACGAGTTTGACAACAAATGGAGAATTTCATCAAAAAGAAAAACGAAAATTGAAGGACATGTCAAATGCAGAGACGGGCAATATGACGCCGGGTTCGGATCCCTCTTCGGTTTGATTATTTGCTTATAAATTAATAATAAGGGTAAACTACTCGTTTAGTACCACAACTATCACTTTTGTTCTGTTTCGTTACTTAACTTTTTTTTAAAATATTTAATATTATGTTTTTATTTTATTTTGGTCATCTATTATTAAAAAATTAATAAAATTACTGACATAATATTTTAACTTTTTTCAATGATAATCTTGCATTATCTTATGTGGATACATCAGAATCGCCATTATTTAATGTATTACCAAAATAAAACAAAAACTAAATATTGTATATATGATTTAAAAGAAAATTTGGGTGACCAAAAATAGAAAAAGTGATGTCTAGGTACTAAACTTGTAGTTTATCCTAATAGTTAAAAGGGTAAAGTACTTATTTAATCATCCAACTATATATTAACATAAGGGTAAACTACACTATTCATTACTCAACTAACTTCTCACTCCTATTTTGATCATTCAAATTTCTAAATTTTTAATTTACTCACTCAACTTTTGAATTACTTTTGTTTTCGTCACTTTATCGTTAAATAAATAACACCGTTATAACGTGACAACCAACACCAAAACGAAGTAGTTTTAGATTCTTATAAAAAAAATCAAAGCTATTTTCCCTCTATTTTTTCTTCGCTTTCTCTATTTATTTATTTCTTTCTTTTTTATTCTTTTTTCTTCTTTGTTCTTTCTTTAACCTCAACACCCCTAAATTTCGATCATTATATTGGTTGTTGTTCTAACCACCGTCATTGGAGTCCAATTGCTCTTAAAATATCACATCAAATGTTTCTCACCATTCTGAAAGCGAATTCAATGTCCATTTAATCAGAAAATATCTCTTAACTCTATAGATCTAATGTTGATACTAATGTCGTCGTACGCCACTATACTCATTGGTCACCATTCGTGTCGGCACATATATCGAGTGAAAGCTTCTCTTCCTTTTCAAACTTCAAGGCAAAATTTTATGAAGATCAAACCAAAAGCTACAATAACTCAAATCAAATGGTTATTATTTGTGTCATTTTTATTTTAGAGCCTCATGTTTACTAAAACTTAAGAACTTAATAATTTTTAAAATTTGTTCAATAGATTAATGAATTGTCGTTATTATAGTAAAGACCGGTTTATTTGGGGTTGTAATGAAAATCATTATTTTAAAAGAGGCGTTAGTGAGAGTATTGTTGAGAGAAATTGTCTAAACTATACTCTCTCCGTCCTATAAAATTTATTTCTTGTTGATTTTTTTAGTTAACTTTTTTTAACTTTGACACGCTATTATTTAAAAAATATTATTGATGAAAAATTAAATAAAAATATTTTGAAAATATTTAATCAAATAAATTTTAAATATATAATTTATAAAATTTAACCATTTAAAAAATTTAAAATAATATGATAAAAGTTTAAAAATTTTAACTTTTAAAAAATTAATAAATGACAGATTTAATGGAATTGGGGGAATAACTATTATGGGACGATAATTGTTACTCTTGTTATAGTTGTTATTAATTATTTTGACCAATTTGCATGTTTCATAGAAGTTTTATGAAACTTGAGTGTAATGACAATTGATGTTTACATGATAATTTAAAAATTAATAAAATAAAAACAATCGAGTGACGAATGATGTAGTTTAATATTTAAAGTTGAGTGAGTAAATTAAAATGTTTTACATTTTAATTATCAAAATAGAAGTGATAAAACAGTTGAATGACAAATGATGTAGTTTATCCTAACATTAAACTGAGCATGGTTATGTGTCGCCTTGTTTTTTTTTTGACTTCAAAAGAGTAAAACCCATACAAAACTCTTGCTCACCCTACCTTTATGCAAATCACCGCCGATGAAGTTCCCAAACCACGTTATACAAAGGAGCCACCACGGCTGCAGGACCTTCGTGGACGGTTCCGCCGCCTCCACCGCCATCAAATTCGTCCGAGACCGCGGCCTAGACCATGCAGTGGAGCGAGAAAAGAATCTTCACCCACTCCTAAACGTCAAAAACCTCATAAAATCGGAGCCATCAAAGTCCCTTCCCATCTCCATAATCTCTCAGCACAAAGATTTACTCAAAATCCCTTATCGCCCCATCGAATTCATCCGCAAGTACCCTTCGGTATTCCACGAATTCCTCCCCGGCGGAATCGCGACCCACCCCCATATCAAGCTTACACAAGAAGTGCTCGACGTCGATGTCGACGAGCATTTGGTTTACGAGAGTGTTTCCTACAGGCAATTAGTAGCTGACAGGCTTTTGAAACTGCTGATGATATCGAGAATGAACAAAATCCCCATCAGCATCCTCAATAAACTGAAATGGGATCTGGGTCTTCCTCAAAATTACTTGAAAACCCTCGTCCCGGAATTCCCCGATTATTTTCGGGTTGTGGGGGCGGATGAATCTGGTCAATTAGAGTTGGTTTGCTGGAGTAAGGAGTTGGCTGTTTCGGTTCTTGAAAAGAAGGCCATGGAAGGAGGTTATGGGTATTCAATGGGGATGCCTTTAGCATTTCCAGTGAAGTTTTCGCCCGGATTCGAGATGGATAAGAAGGTGAAAAAATGGTGGGACGATTGGCAGAAATTGCCTTACGTTTCACCATATGAGAATGCTCTTCTTCTTTCACCTAAAACTGATGAATCCGATAAGTGGTCAGCTGCTGTTTTGCATGAAATTATGAATCTTTTTGTCTCGAAAAAGGCCGAGAGGGATGATGTGCTGTGTCTTGGGGAGTATTTGGGCATAAGGTCGAGGTTCAAGAGAGTTTTGCTTCAGCATCCATTCATTTTTTACTTGTCTAGTAAGATTGGAACTTATACAGTTGTTTTGAAAGAGGCATATAAAAGGGGACTGTTGATTGAGAGTAATCCATTGATGAATATCCGGAATCGATATCTTCATCTTATGCGCACTGTTAAAGACCATGATAAGGACCTTTCTGTGTCGTCTGGAAGCAGTCGCGAAAAGAAAGCATCTAGCAATGCACCCAGAAAGGAAGCTGCTGCTGATGATAGTGAAGAGGAGAAAAATGGAATTTCAAATGCTTTTTCTGGTTCAGAAACTGAGCCTGGTGATAACAATGATGAAGAGGATCGATTCGAGGGCGGCAGGCAAGCTTCTCGTGAAGCTGTGGCTGTTAGTAATGGAAGAACAACAAGAAGTAAGAGAAGGAATGTGGACTTGAAAGCTCATTTGCGCGATGGTGTAGGTGAAAAAAAAATGAAAAAGAAGCATGGTAGGACTAATCCCAAAGTTCCACTTGAAGCAAATGCTTCTGGTAATGTCCATAGGAGAACTCAACAGAGGTCTTCAAATTCACATCAGAAACAGTAGGCGAATTGTCGGAATTGAATTTTATTTAACCTTTAGGACTGATTTGGTGCTTGCTCTGATTCTTTTGGTATTAATTGTGAGAACTACAGGAAGGTTTTTTGTTGGTATTGAAATGAGTAGACATGATATTTGGAAGTTTTTCTTTGTATTATCAAATTTGCAAGAAGCATATTGTTTGAAAATTCATTCAGTTTTAAGATCAAATTGACCTTTGCTACTTATCCACATTTTAACCCCACGCATGCATTTCTTGAATGTAAATGTAATATGTACAATTCCAGGTGAACAAAGTTCTTTTAGTCCACTTCATCTCCCTTTTGATGAGTTAATGAAAGAAAACGTAGAATTTCGAAAGTCAAATCAACCATGGTTTAGTTGTCTTCCACATTCGATATGATATTGAATTTGGTTAGTCAATTGATGAGGTTCTGTGTATAGCAATTGCATATAGGTTTAATGACAGCAGAAGTAGATGCATACCAAAATGATGGTTAACGGGGGTGGTGTGGGATGCGGTCAGGGAGTAAGACACTGAGGCTTTGGAAATAGTTTTAGTTTAAATATCAAGACCTGGTGATGATGGTAGGTCTTGGCCCTAGCTAGCTGGACTCAGTTGGTCTATGTGGTTTCTGCAGGGATTGGCCAAATAATTGATGTCCATTAGAGTCGAGGTGGTTTGAGTAACCATAATTCTTCTGAAGGCAAAGAAAAGACTAGAGGGTGTCATCGAAGATAAGAGAGGAGATAGGGAGGAAATTAAGCAAGGTAAGTACCAATGTTCAACCCAAGAGATCGGCTATTTATACTTATTTGTTCGAGTGTTGGTGATCAATTAGTCAAAGGTATGGGCAACCTCACCCTAATGGTTAGAGCTAGATGAGTTAGTCTCGGAAGAGCCAAGAGACGGTATCCGTTGCGTTTCCAAGGGGTCATAACTCCGTCGCTAGACTTTACAGATTGGGCAGTGCTCCTCAAGAGGCAGAATTGACTTTGTAAGTGAGGCCATCACAAAGATGAAAAATATGTGGATCAACAATTAGATGAGAAAGGGATGTAATTCCCACCAAGTAATATACATAGTTGTCAACGTTTATTGCCAACCGAAGTCCGAAGCAACCCCCAATTCGCTCATTTCAAACATGCCCCCCCGACTCGCTCATTTCAAACATGCCCGTCCAATTGTCAAAATCATAAACCCATAACCGTACCAACCTTCATTGCTCCTATCCAAAATTAACCCGACACGGTCGTGGGATCGAGTCCCACTAAGGGCAATTCATAACGGAGGTCTTCCACGGAAGCTGCTCTAAACCTGGCGTTGGGAGCAGCCTACTACCCTACCTCCCTCTTATCCCGTTACATATGGGAATAGGGTCATCTTATTTATAACCATAGCAATAAAACACACAAAAATGCAGTATGAATTCCAATAGACCAACATACACTAAACCTTTACGTGTTTTACCAATTCACTGCTTTATGTGTATGTTCACTAAAATTGGTCCTCAAAAAACCAGCAAATGATCCACTTAATCTTCAGCATAATCTCTCTTTTTGGGTTGTATTATACAATAACTTAAAATTTGAACCACAATAAAAGCCTTATTTCTATTCTTCATTGCCTTTTTTTCAGCTTTTTGCTCGGAACACTCTCAACCAAGAATAATAAATTAAAACCGGGATCAACATTTCTCCTCTCCTATGATAAAACGACAAAGGTGAGGGGAATGGTGACGGATGAAGTTACCCCCATCACTTGCTCTCATCCATGGGGTCGTTATGGTTACATGATTGAGGTCTTACATCTTTGTCATCTTGTTGTGTTTCTCTGGACTTGGAGACGGAATCTTCAAGTGCCTCGAGGAAAGATAAAACGGTGAACTTGTCTGCAAGAAAAAGGAATAGGTGGTTATAAATAAGTTAACCATGAAGCACCATCGCATTATCCACTGCATAAATTTACTAGCAAAGGTATATAGTATTGGAACTGCATACTACTCACATTTACTAGGATCGATACCGAACTGAGACAAATCTATCTGTCCAGTTCGAAGTACCTATAACAGAGAGAAAGAAACTTAATGAAATCTGAATAGTATCATGTGAAATTACACACAAATAAAAGGGTGGGTTCTTATTCCTCACATATGTAAATGAATCTACTTGTTGACGGAAAGGAGAGCTCTGCAGCAACTCTAAAAGATCCTCTGGTCTCCACTGACCCTGAAACATCAATAACTTCATATTCCAAGAACATAAACTAAAGGAAGAAAACTGGAGCAATGCACAGCTATTCTATACCTCAGGTAAATATGAAGCTAATTGCTCTTCCAATGACAATGACTCAATCAATGGCAGTAGCAAATCTGGCTTCAAAATATCATCCAACCCCAAGCCTGGTAGGACAAAAAAGGTGGAGAGGTGTAGTGTCGAAGAAAAGGCAAAAAATTATCTAGTTATGCCTCAAACTACCTTCTTTCTAATGTGGTATCAAATGGGAATAGTGGACAGCTGTTGAGAAATAATGGACTTATAAAAAATCTTCAGTACAAGCAAAAAGTTAGATACGACATACTTTGGGGCCAACTTCAAGCAGAAATTGACATTTCAAGGACTGCATATCAGACTACTCTCTTAAAGAAGTGTTACATTAGCAGGCTAAAGTCTTGGATCAAAAGCATAATCACTAGCCTTACACTGATAATATGAATACGAAAAACACTTCACCAAGGAAATACACAAGATTTAAAGTCTTAATCAACTTGGGATGAGGAAGCAAAACCAGTTTCTACTGACATATACCAACCCCATCCCTCTCCCCAAAACAAAAAAGGTGCAAGCAAAAGTTACTTCAAACATCCACAGGAAGTAAACAGCCCAGAAGCTACGAGAACTATAAGCTCAACAGCTTTGACACTAATAGGACAAGATACTATTAAATATGATGAAGAAAAGAAAATCACCTCCATCTGGATCACCAGCTACTGCAACAGAAACAACCACAAAACAACCATGTTAGAGCTCAAAATGATCTAATGCCTAATGCAACAGTAACAAGCATTCTGCAACTAATGAACTGCATACCTGCTGGCCCGATACTGCTCAATATTCTTTTCAAGTCCTGCAATTTAACTGGCCCTAATGAAGATGTTACATCACTAATTGCTTCGGCC
Organism: Hibiscus syriacus; assembly: GCF_006381635.1. Taxonomy (NCBI): domain Eukaryota; kingdom Viridiplantae; phylum Streptophyta; class Magnoliopsida; order Malvales; family Malvaceae; genus Hibiscus; species Hibiscus syriacus. The sequence goes on from NW_024062433.1 coordinate 20,351, forward strand.
CCTAAGTTTGGAACAGACAAGTTCCCAGCTCTGAAAAATTAGGATACAAAAATCGTATGAATCTTGAACAAAAAAATGGGACAATATGATAACCAATCAAGAAATCTTCTGAATAAGATCACTTAAAGGAAACACATTATATCAGATTAGATTGTAAATGTTCCTTCAATTTTCTTTCAAGGAGGTACATACAATGACAGCAAACTACCCAACATATGCTCTTGAGAATATGTATACCGAGGTTGTTGCATGCTTAAAATTTAACTCCAGGAAGTCTAGATGGAATAACACAGTGTGAAATACCTAACTTAATAATGAAAACATTACCCATTGGTTCAACATTGAATCACACACGGCCATCCTAGATCTAGTTATGTCACTAAATTTTTAATAAAATCTGGCTATCGTGGCATGCTATATTAGAGCTCAAACTTCAAATGTTCCTTCAGCCTAAGCCAACCAAGATCTATGAATAAAGGAACCCACGGGTATTTCAATAAAAACAACACCGATATGTTCGATCTTAAAATTGATTCTAAAATCTAAGTCCTCTTAAGATATTTACAGACAATAAAAGCTCTAATTCCCCTAGAACTAATCCAACCACAAATCATAAAAGTAGATTCTTCAATGTGACAAACCTTGTCTTGTTAATACTTTTTTAAATTAGATTCATAACCATTTCAAAACCATTTTGTTGAGTAATTGACAAGGAATAAGGTAGGCTAGACCACAAGACATCTGAAAACAAAGTTCATAACATTTAGCTTTTCAATTTTTAGTTTGCAAAAACAATTTTATTAATAATCTTTTTGCATAGAGGGTATCTTTACAACAATATCTTTACCTTGATGAAATATCATCTTCAACCATGTCTTCAGACACTAGCAAAGCTTCAGAAGCATCAGGCTCTTCTACACCAAGTTCTGTTGAATATAATAATTAAAAAATCGGTTTATGGAAACCGCACCCTTTCCCACCTACATTGAGCAATATATGAAATCCTAGTCCACTAAAAGAGCAATTTTCACAGGTGGGGAAATAGTCTGAAATCTGAAGATGAAGGAAGAGATAAAAAATTAAGTAGAAAGCAAGACCTGATACCTATGCATGCAGGGGTTTCCAATTTCATATAATGAAAAATATTACAAAAGATAAAGTTAGGAGCCAAGGGTGAGAATTAAGGGAAACAAGAAGTAGACTTTGATCAAGAAAGCCATGTTTGATGATGTGGTTAATTACATCGGAGCTGTAATAACCAATACACACACACATAAATTTCTTTATACCTAACGGCTGATTGATGAAATTATTGACTGCGATACATAATTGTGAGTCATCTTCAGCTTTTGGCTCCTGAGAGAATAAGAATAAAACCAACTTATCAATAAATAGCAGACACATAGCTAAACAAGAAGCATATCAACAAACCTAACCTGCATCCAGAAAAAGAACTTCCGGTCATCGGTATTGAACTTTAATAAGTAAACCCTGCCTGATGCTTGATTAACCTGAGTTAAGCAAGTAAAATAATATTCAACATTATTTAAAGGAGCTAACAGATTCCAATTTGACAATTAACCGTTTATGTAGATTTAAATGGTGCAAAAGAAAATTTTATACCTTCTCAAAAACAGCCTCATCAGGAAAAATAATCTGATCCTATAATATGTCATGTCAAGGTAAAAAAAGAGCAGCCACAATAAAAGAAATTAAAAGATACATTATATTAACATCTTTATGAATCACGCAATAATACCAGGGTTAAGTAGGCATATGGAAGGTTAATCACATGTTTGAATATTAACTGTGATAAGCTATTAGAGGACAACTGTTAGAGTACCTAAGATTAAGGACAGAATACTTACCTTAGTCCTAGGAGTTACCTTGTATAGTAGCATCTAATCTTAGTCTCTAATTCTTAGGAAGTTACTGATTTTTAGGGATTGTTTCCTTATTTGTACTTAGTTCTCCTTATACATGCTGTAAATTAATTAATAAAAGGTAACAATCTTCTTTTTAAGTTTGTTCATGATATCAGAGCTTTAATAATTTTTTGATCTTGTCATCTCTAATCTCTCGTCCCAAACGTTCCTCCTCTTTAATCTCTCATGCCTCTTATTTTATTCCTTCCCATGGGTGATACTGTCGAAACTTTATCTGAGACTAAAACCTCACAAATGATTCCAAATATCAATCAAGGAACCCCTCAAGGGAACCTTAATTCCTCTCTTATAATCACTAACCATCGACTAGATGGGAAAAATTTCCTGCAGTGGTCTAAATTAGTCATTATGGTGATTCGTGGTCATGGCAAACTAGGATATATCAATGGAGACATCCCACGACCAGCCACAACAGACCCAATTTATGGCACTTGGGAACTCAACGACTCGATTGTAATGGCTTGGTTAATTAATTCAAAAGAAGTTCATATTAGTCGCACCTACCTCTTCTTCAAAACTGCAAAAGATATGTGGGATGCAATCAAAGAAAACTACTCGGATCTTGGAAATGCCTCCCAAGTATTTGAGATCAAATTGATGTTGAAGGACATCCGACAAGGAACACTTGAAGTAACTCACTACTACAATAATATGAAATTTTTGTGGCAGAAACTATACATGTACTATGAGGCAGACTGGGGAGAAGACGTGAAACACACCAAGTTTGTAACATCCGCGATACCGGGTTAGTGACCAAATTGTAAAGTTTCAGAATTTGGTGACTAAAGTAGAAGAATGAAGAATTCAATGATTATTTGAATATATATATTGAAGGTTATTTGGTAATTATTAAAGGAAATTAAGGGTATTATGGTCATTTGACCAGAAAGATTTTTTATAATTTTTTTTAAGGGGATATATGAGAATCACGTGTGATTTTAGGTTCCAGAACCTCCCATTTCTTCTTCATTCTTCCTTACTTTCTTCTCTTCCTCCTCCAAACGTGGGCTTGCAATTATAGGTAAGAAACTGAACTTGGTAGTTTCTTTGATTGTTAAGATTGGAAATGAAAGCTTGAATGTTATATAAGCTAAAGGAAAGCTTATATGACATTAAAGCAACAAGATAAGTGATTTAGAGAATGATTTGGAAAATGAGTTTTTAGATGAAATTTTGATATGGATGAGTTTTTGATGTTTAAATCAGATTTTTGACTTGTCAAGAAGCTAATTAAGAGGTAGGAAGTGTTAGAATTGGAATTAGAACACATTGGAAATTTAGTATGATTTTTGAATCTTATATGGAAGATAGAATTTTGAGTTTAAAGAAGGGATTATGGAGTAAAAATGAGTTTAAGTATGTGTATGAAAGTTAGGAATATTAAAGGGAATGAAGTATGATGTGTTGAACTGAAAATGAAGGATTTTCGAACTCAAATATGATTTCTGGGCAAGGGGAATCGGTACCCATTCAAGGGGAACCGATACCCCTTCAAACGAACAAGAATTTCCAGTATGTCATAGGGGAACCGATACCCCCATGGGGGGGAACCGATTCCCCCTAAAGGAAAATTGGGAATATGGGTTTAATTAGTTAGTTTAAGTTGCTAGTATCCAATTACAAGGTGTAGGTATCTAATGATGGTCTCGAAATGTACATTTATGTAGATTCTACGCATAAAGAAATTCCGGAACGTTTGGCAAGTAAGATCGATCAAGGGAAAGATAAGAGATTGGAATTGGCTAGTGAGGCCAGGTGAGTGCATATTAGTTAGTTGATGGTGCTAAATGGAAACAAGACTTGCGACAAGTCTATTTCCTATGTTAGAATGCATGAATATATGATTATACGTATATGAATGACATGAATTGTATGTAGGCATGAATATATGTGTTGACATGCTTTTGAATGTAATGTTATGAGAAGTATGTGCTAAATAAGGTATATATATATATATACATATGTGAAACTGAACTATGTGACTGCATGAGAAAGATATAAGCCATATGACATGATATAGGTGAATATGAGAAAGCAAAGTATGAGATATAAACTATGTGATCATAGTAAAATATAATTATATTTTTATATGATAAGTGAAATAAAATGGATAATATTGATCTATAGGAGGAAGTGAAAATAGTACACCAACTAGGGATTTGAACATAAATGATAAGATGAACGTATAAGATAAGCTAGATGGGAAAGATTCATAGGTTTAAATAAAACTATAATACATGGGTTGAATGATGGAAATTTGTGAAGTTATAGGAGAAGATTATAAGAGCTATATGAAATTGAATTAAGTAACAGATTAGATTATATATAGAAATAATAGAAGTGAAATATGTTTATAAGTCTGCCCTAGATGAATACGAAATATAAGAGTGCTATATGATTTATATTAGGATAATCTTGAGGATATATATATAGATAGATATGAAATGAAATGAAATGAGTTATATGAATACCCAATTATGTGATGAAATGGTGAATTACCTGAACATGGGAATATATATATTAAGAGAAGGCATACGATTAAGATATAAGCAATGTGACTATAAATATGTGCTTTAAGTGATATGACTTATAAGTATTTCTATTATAATGTTACATGATATGTTATGTATGTTAAAGGAATTATGTGATGGTATAAGAATTGATAGGAAATATATATGTGAAAACAAGTATATGTTACGAGACAAAACTTATGACTATAAGCTACGGGAAAGTGTTCTAGGTGTTTCGATATATTATATGAAGTATATGATCTTATGTGAACAAGACATGATAAGTATGTTTATATGAATAAAGGTGATTGGGTGAGAAATGATAGAAATTATATGAAAACATGACATATGTGACATGTGAATTATATGGAAATGATCTACGGGTAAGTGAACTACGTGACTATGTGATCATATGAAAAGAAGCTATGTGATACGTGATATGTGAAAGTGAATTACAAGTTTATGTGTATATTTGAAATGAAATAAATGATAACGCCCATGTTATGTGTCATGAGAGCTAGGGGTATAGTTGGCATGCCAAGAGTCGAGGGTTTATTCGGTTCTTTAGGACATATGTATATCCTTTGGAACCTGTGTGAAGTCTTGAAAGACACATACTTGATCCATAGTATATGTATATGATTCTTAAGGAATTCTACGTGGTCCTTATGGACATCATTCTACGGGCACTACGGTGCAATTCTACGGGCACTACGGTGCAATTCTACGGGCACTTCGGTGCAATTCTACGGGCACTTCGGTGCATTTATACGAGCTGTGGTGACAGCATAGTGCACAACCTCTATAGACTCACATATCGATAGTTCTCACATATGTACATGGGCTAATCCAGAGATATAAACAAATATAAGTTATTGGTATGATAAATGCTATAGAAATGATATGATGTTGTGTGTGTATAGTGTTTGATTGAAATAGTATGTGATTATATGATAAACTGTTAATGATGAATTATGTGTATGCATGTATTTACTGCAATTAATCTGATCTGATTTTATACGATATGAAAAATGCATGAACTTGCTGTAACATGATAGAACAAAACATGCATGTATCAATATAGATTTTAAAGTGCATTATAAGTTGTTATGCCTCACTAAGTCTTCGACTTAGCGTGTGATTGTTTCACACGTAGGTTTCGAGAAGAGTAAGGAGTGATGCGGAGCAAGACAGGTCAGTTTCCTTACCAAAAGATCAGATCAGAAATATTTGACAAAGTATGTTTTGGTTATGTATAAAGTGTTGGCATGTAATAAGTCATTAAGTACGAGCACTCTGATAAAGTCTGTATTTTGTTTTAAATAAAGTTTTAAATTTCCCGGGATTTTTCTTAAGAGTCAAGGTTTGAAAAGTCAATGTGACACTTCGGACTCGTATCCGGGTCGGATACGGGTTGGGGGTGTTACATTTAATGGTATCAGAGCTATGGTTTAGCCGATTCTCGGCATAAACCGAAGTCCAAAAGGTCATAAAAGGTGTACATGCCAACATAGATTGAAAAATTTCTGATCTGATAGTGTAAGGAATACGTTGTCTTGCTAATAAAATAAGAATAGTTTAATACAGTAGAAATCCGATCGTGATAATTTCGAAGTAAGTGAAAGGTGATATTCCTGATGGTGATAGCCATTCACTTGCCCTGGCCAGGCAGGATGAAGAGCGGACACCTCAGGAAATGCCTAGTAAGATCAAAAGTTGATTTCAGAAAGCTGAAATCATATCTGAATAATGATAGAATATGGTGAACGGGTGTTACATTTAACACCATAAGAATGTTAAAAAGATCTAATGACGTGATGATTACGTATAGAAGAACTCAAGGATAAGTGCATCAGTGACGAGCGTATAAGATGTATATGTCAGAGCTTATGAGTTTGGAACGAAGTGATAATATTGCGCATAAACAAGAGTATGTTTATGATAAGGGTTTGCGGTTAAGATGGAAAGAGTTAGCCTTGGCTAACTAGAGTATGTGATAAAAATGTACTGGAATTATAAGATTATAAAATATTGTCTGGATATGATAACCAGATTTGCAATGGATCTGGATACAGTTGCATATTTGGATCATAATAATGAGGTATAGTAAAGGAAAAGGAAGTAAGAATTTGTATATTTAAGTAAAGCTGAGGATTGATAAGAAGAGTTTGAGAATGTGTATATCGATGATCAAATTATAGGACACAGGAAGTCAGAATGTTGAGTTTGAATAAAAGAAATTTCGGAATATAAGAGAATAGAGGTGAAATTGATAAGTTGAGTAAGTGAATTTTTTTAAGATAATTTCGATTTGACAGGATGTATGTGTTTGGTGGATTAGGGTTTGTACCCTAGATTGAACATATATTATTGACTAGCGGTTAGAGTAAAAGTGATAGAATAATAAGATGGAAGGAAAAAGGTAAAGTTGAGTTAATTGATTATGATGTGAATTTGAATATGATTGTATATTTTGAGCAGATAGCTATGATGTAGAAACTGAGATAAGTATTTGCATGGAATCTTCAGGAAGAAAAATACAAGTATAAGAATGATAAAGAATGAAGTTATGTATAAGAAAAGGGTTATTAAAGTAATGAGGATGCAATGAAGATTGGTACATAAAGATGAGTATAAGTGATAAGACAAGAGTATGTGAATATGAAAGGAAACATATGATTTATGTATAAGGAATAAGGAGTAAAGAAATGGAAGGGATTGATTTAAAGGATCAGATACGATGACTATGGAAGTACAGAGGACAATTTTTGATATAGACACATTGAAAAAGATTTAAAGTTGTGTTTTGGTCAAATGATGACGAAATACAAGTTTGGTATGGTTATAAGGTAATTAAAGATTGATAAAGAATTTGATTGATTAAGGATTTTGAGTGATAAGAACTGATGCTATTGGTTATATGATAAGTAACATGATAAGGATGTATAAAGGAAAAAGGTAGTTGAAGAACTAAGAGAAAGAAAGATTAAGTAAAGGAAGCAACATAAAAACATTAGAAGATATGTTCTTACTAAGTTGTTCAGTGAAAAATTCGAGGACGAATTTTTTTTTAAGGAGGGGAGATTTGTAACATCCGCGATACCGGGTTAGTGACCAAATTGTAAAGTTTCAGAATTTGGTGACTAAAGTAGAAGAATGAAGAATTCAATGATTATTTGAATATATATATTGAAGGTTATTTGGTAATTATTAAAGGAAATTAAGGGTATTATGGTCATTTGACCAGAAAGATTTTTTATAATTTTTTTTAAGGGGATATATGAGAATCACGTGTGATTTTAGGTTCCAGAACCTCCCATTTCTTCTTCATTCTTCCTTACTTTCTTCTCTTCCTCCTCCAAACGTGGGCTTGCAATTATAGGTAAGAAACTGAACTTGGTAGTTTCTTTGATTGTTAAGATTGGAAATGAAAGCTTGAATGTTATATAAGCTAAAGGAAAGCTTATATGACATTAAAGCAACAAGATAAGTGATTTAGAGAATGATTTGGAAAATGAGTTTTTAGATGAAATTTTGATATGGATGAGTTTTTGATGTTTAAATCAGATTTTTGACTTGTCAAGAAGCTAATTAAGAGGTAGGAAGTGTTAGAATTGGAATTAGAACACATTGGAAATTTAGTATGATTTTTGAATCTTATATGGAAGATAGAATTTTGAGTTTAAAGAAGGGATTATGGAGTAAAAATGAGTTTAAGTATGTGTATGAAAGTTAGGAATATTAAAGGGAATGAAGTATGATGTGTTGAACTGAAAATGAAGGATTTTCGAACTCAAAATATGATTTCTGGGCAAGGGGAATCGGTACCCATTCAAGGGGAACCGATACCCCTTCAAACGAACAAGAATTTCCAGTATGTCATAGGGGAACCGATACCCCCATGGGGGGGGAACCGATTCCCCCTAAAGGAAAATTGGGAATATGGGTTTAATTAGTTAGTTTAAGTTGCTAGTATCCAATTACAAGGTGTAGGTATCTAATGATGGTCTCGAAATGTACATTTATGTAGATTCTACGCATAAAGAAATTCCGGAACGTTTGGCAAGTAAGATCGATCAAGGGAAAGATAAGAGATTGGAATTGGCTAGTGAGGCCAGGTGAGTGCATATTAGTTAGTTGATGGTGCTAAATGGAAACAAGACTTGCGACAAGTCTATTTCCTATGTTAGAATGCATGAATATATGATTATACGTATATGAATGACATGAATTGTATGTAGGCATGAATATATGTGTTGACATGCTTTTGAATGTAATGTTATGAGAAGTATGTGCTAAATAAGGTATATATATATATACATATGTGAAACTGAACTATGTGACTGCATGAGAAAGATATAAGCCATATGACATGATATAGGTGAATATGAGAAAGCAAAGTATGAGATATAAACTATGTGATCATAGTAAAATATAATTATATTTTTATATGATAAGTGAAATAAAATGGATAATATTGATCTATAGGAGGAAGTGAAAATAGTACACCAACTAGGGGATTTGAACATAAATGATAAGATGAACGTATAAGATAAGCTAGATGGGAAAGATTCATAGGTTTAAATAAAACTATAATACATGGGTTGAATGATGGAAATTTGTGAAGTTATAGGAGAAGATTATAAGAGCTATATGAAATTGAATTAAGTAACAGATTAGATTATATATAGAAATAATAGAAGTGAAATATGTTTATAAGTCTGCCCTAGATGAATACGAAATATAAGAGTGCTATATGATTTATATTAGGATAATCTTGAGGATATATATATATAGATAGATATGAAATGAAATGAAATGAGTTATATGAATACCCAATTATGTGATGAAATGGTGAATTACCTGAACATGGGAATATATATATTTAAGAGAAGGCATACGATTAAGATATAAGCAATGTGACTATAAATATATGTGCTTTAAGTGATATGACTTATAAGTATTTCTATTATAATGTTACATGATATGTTATGTATGTTAAAGGAATTATGTGATGGTATAAGAATTGATAGGAAATATATATATGTGAAAACAAGTATATGTTACGAGACAAAACTTATGACTATAAGCTACGGGAAAGTGTTCTAGGTGTTTCGATATATTATATGAAGTATATGATCTTATGTGAACAAGACATGATAAGTATGTTTATATGAATAAAGGTGATTGGGTGAGAAATGATAGAAATTATATGAAAACATGACATATGTGACATGTGAATTATATGGAAATGATCTACGGGTAAGTGAACTACGTGACTATGTGATCATATGAAAAGAAGCTATGTGATACGTGATATGTGAAAGTGAATTACAAGTTTATGTGTATATTTGAAATGAAATAAATGATAACGCCCATGTTATGTGTCATGAGAGCTAGGGGTATAGTTGGCATGCCAAGAGTCGAGGGTTTATTCGGTTCTTTAGGACATATGTATATCCTTTGGAACCTGTGTGAAGTCTTGAAAGACACATACTTGATCCATAGTATATGTATATGATTCTTAAGGAATTCTACGTGGTCCTTATGGACATCATTCTACGGGCACTACGGTGCAATTCTACGGGCACTACGGTGCAATTCTACGGGCACTTCGGTGCAATTCTACGGGCACTTCGGTGCATTTATACGAGCTGTGGTGACAGCATAGTGCACAACCTCTATAGACTCACATATCGATAGTTCTCACATATGTACATGGGCTAATCCAGAGATATAAACAAATATAAGTTATTGGTATGATAAATGCTATAGAAATGATATGATGTTGTGTGTGTATAGTGTTTGATTGAAATAGTATGTGATTATATGATAAACTGTTAATGATGAATTATGTGTATGCATGTATTTACTGCAATTAATCTGATCTGATTTTATACGATATGAAAAATGCATGAACTTGCTGTAACATGATAGAACAAAACATGCATGTATCAATATAGATTTTAAAGTGCATTATAAGTTGTTATGCCTCACTAAGTCTTCGACTTAGCGTGTGATTGTTTCACACGTAGGTTTCGAGAAGAGTAAGGAGTGATGCGGAGCAAGACAGGTCAGTTTCCTTACCAAAAGATCAGATCAGAAATATTTGACAAAGTATGTTTTTGGTTATGTATAAAGTGTTGGCATGTAATAAGTCATTAAGTACGAGCACTCTGATAAAGTCTGTATTTTGTTTTAAATAAAGTTTTAAATTTCCCGGGATTTTTCTTAAGAGTCAAGGTTTGAAAAGTCAATGTGACACTTCGGACTCGTATCCGGGTCGGATACGGGTTGGGGGTGTTACAAAGTTTATGACTCACCTCAACAACGATCGTTTCTATGAGTTTCTAGCAGGACTGAACCGAGAGCTAAATGAGGTTCATGGTCGAATTTTGGGCAAAACCCCCCCTGCCAACCATTGGTAAAGCATTTGTAGAAGTTAGAAGAGAAGATAAACGTCGACTTGTCATGATGGGAGATTCAAAGGAACCTAAACCTGTGACAACTACTGGTTACCGTCCCACTGAAAACTCAGCCCTTATCTCCAAAGGTCCACAACCACAAAGGCCCTGTGCTGGAAATGGTTCGGGCTCAACCAAGCCTTACTGTAGCAACTGCAACCGTGTAGGACCAAGGAAAAATGCTTCAAACTCCATGGTTATCCTGGAAAAAATCAGAAGGATAATAAGGCTGCACTAGTGTACTCTAACACCTCCATTCCTGCAGATGAAGCTCTCGATGTTCGCCTAACCAAAACTCAACTTGAGACCCTCCATAAGATACTTAGTACTTCTACTGCTCATGGATCCCTAGCCACTCAAGGTATTGCCCTCAACATTGCTTTTGAACCTAACAACCAATCTTCTTGGATGCTCGATTCGGGTGCCTCCGAACATATAACAGGTAACTCCACCATGTTTCACACCTACACACCCTGTCATAATTAGTCCCGAATCTGCATTGTTGATGACTCTTACTCACCTGTGGCTGGAGTTGGAAAAATACAATTAACAAAGAATTTTTCTCTTGATAAAGTCCTACACGTCGCAAACCTGTCCTGCAATTTATTTTCAATCAGTAAACTAACCAAGGATGGAAGTGTTCTTGTTGAATTTTCTGCAACTGGTTGTGTGGTACAGGAACAGAAATCGAGGATGATGATTGGCACTGCTAAAGTTGATGGTCTCTATGTTTGGAATAAAGACAGTGGACAAGAAGGGTTGGCTCTATCTAATTCGAAAGAGGACACAATCATGTTATGGCACCGTAGACTAGGACATCCAAACTTCTTGTACTTGAAGAAACACCTACCACTGTTATTTCGAAATAAAAGTATTAATTCCTTGAAGTGTGAAATATGTCAATTGTCCAACCACACCTGTGTACCATACCTATTAAAACCCTATAACCAGTCCCAACCATTCTCTTTAATTCATAGTGACTTATGGGGAGCCATCCGAGTAAAACTATTATAGGAGCTAGGTGGTTCATAACTTTCATTGATGACCACACTAGGGTATGTTGGGTCTACCTTCTCAAAGAAAAATCAGAAACACCTCAAGTTTTCCAAAAATTTCATTCAATGATTCGAACCCAATTTAACTCTACCATACATACTCTCCGCACTGACAACGGGAGAGAATATTTTAATTTTGTCCCAAGTCCTTATCTTGTTAACCAAGGCATCATACACCAAAGTTCTTGTCCTGGCACCCCTCAACAAAACGGGATCACCGAGAGGAAAAATAGTCATCTCCTTGTTGTGGCTCGAGCACTAATGTTCACCATGGGTGTCCCAAAATACTTGTGGGGAGAAGTTGTCCTCACAGCCTGCTATCTCATAAATCGACTACCATCAAAGGTTATAAACTTCAAAACACCTATAACTATCCTTTAAAAGGCTTTTCCCTTATTTCGTGTTCCCAATCTTCCAAACAAAATCTTCGGTTGCAAAGCATTTGTCCACAATCACCAACCAAGTCAGTCCAAACTTGATCCTCGAGCCCACACTTGTGCTTTCATTGGCTATTCTCCAACACAAAAAGGCTATATGTGTTATTCACCTACCTTACGTCGAATGTTTATCTCTCGAGATGTCACCTTTTTTTAGAATGAACCATATTTTGCAGCAACTCATCTTCAGGGGGAGACTCTCAATGAAGATGGGACCCTTAACACCCTCCTCGTTATACCTACTGATCCTACCACCACTATCACCAACAAGCCTACAAATCAGGGTGTCAATGTAGTTCCAGATTTAGACACTGGTTCCCCTAAGCAACAAGAAATAAGCACGATCAATGAGCAACAACAGCCCAATCCAAAGAGACAGCAAGAACAAGCTCCAGAACTGCGGACTTATTCTCGATCGCACCAAACATGTAGAAATAGATCGCCACTTCATCAAGGAAAGAATTAACTCAGGAGAAGTGTACACCACCTACCCACCTAGCAGACAACAAGTTGCAAACTTGCTAAATAAAAGCTTGAGCAGAAACATATTCGAGGAGCTCATTGGCAAGCTGGGTTTGATAAATAGCTATACTCCAGCTTGAGGGAGAGTGTTAGAATTCCTAAGATTAAGGACAAAATACTTACCTTAGTCCTAGGAGTTACCTTGTATAGTAGGATCTAATCTTAGTCTCTAATTCTTAGGAAGTTACTGATTTTTAAGGATTGTTTCCTTTTTTGTACTTAGTTCTGTTTATAAAAGCAGTAAATTAATTACTAAAAAGTAACAATCTTCTTTTTAAGTTTGTTCAACAACAATAAAAAATCAATCCTTAACAATACCAGTTAGCCATACGAAAATATAAAAAACAATGTGTACTACAATAACAACAGTGCTCCTGACTACAATAGCAAAGATGGCAACAGAGCAAACCATTTCGGATATTAACAAAGATGAGAAGGCAAAACTAATGTGAATAATAGTTAACGTTAATATTATACATCCAATGTGTAATGTGCATGCATGCTGAACTAATATTAAACTATAAGAACCCCTCCCAAGTGCATTTTAGAATGAAATGCATGCACTTGCATAGACACGCACACGGGCGCGCAAAACAGATTCTTGGACTACCAGATCAGATGCAGCATAAAACAAATGTCACAACAGAAAAACTATTGCGATAACACCTGCAAGCTTCAATGTAAATATGAAAAAAAAATTAAGTGAAGCAACAAATCAAACTAAAGTGGGATACATCTTCAATAACATTTTGAGTCCGATCAAGCCACTGAAAATGAACCAGTCCCTCCTCACCCTGCAACAGAAAATCGGTCAGCTCACAACAGTTTCTAAAGAACAAAAATTCCATTATCCAAACACACCGCAAATCTAGTATAACCTAAAAGATAAAAAAATACGTATAATTGAAATTGCTTTGATTAATAATACCCGGGCTATGCGAATGAGTCCTTTACGCGTATCTGGTACAACTCTTTTTCCTTCCAACGACATTTTACCAGCACGAAACTCCAGCAACGTTTCTTGCCAATACATAAAAGCGAATTGATTTCAAACACGATAGCCTATGCGATCCATTCAAAGCTTTCAATTTGATTTTAAAGTAAGTTAGCTGAGAACATTACCTGCATTGCTGCAAAAGCTTCGGCGAAAGACGAACTTATTTGCGCCACTTCTTTCAAAATCTTGGAAAAAATGAAAACCGAATTCAAAACGCAAAGCAAAACAAGAGATGAAATTCAAGAAACAATACGACAACAAACGCAGTAGAATAACGAAAAATTCGTTCCACAAAACCCTAAGATGTACAGAATTTATCGAATTTTGATCGAGTCGATCTTGAATTGTTTAGGAACTGTCTCGACTCATTTACAACCTAATCACTAGATTAATAAATTAATTATGTATCTCATAAATTTTTAATATAACTAAAATATTTACACCTATTACATAAATTTTGCATCCATTCCTAATTTTTGGATGTATGATTTTGATTATCACATTTATTGCTGTGATAATAACCTTGCAATTACATATAGTTTAGTCAAATTTATTTTTATTTTTAAGAGTAAAGTACATTAGATGTTATTGAACAATGCACGGATAATCGTTTGGGTCATTACACATTCAAAAGTCACAATAATATCATTAAATTTATCGAATGAATACAAAATAGTAATTGTGATATTATAATAAATTGTAAGAAATATAATAAATTAAATTAATATTTTATATGATAAATTTAATGACTATTTTGTAAAAATTCAATAAATTTAATGATAATTTTATAATTGTTTAAAATTTTATTTATAATTTTTAAAAATTTAATAATAATCCTATGAACATTAATTAATGATATAAAATGTACTTTGCCCTATTTTTATTTCACGGGCTTTTCAATATGAAGTGACCCGGCGAATATAATATAATTACTTGGCTTAATCACGGGCTTTTAATAAATATATGTATAGTTCAAGTGGAAAAGAGTGTAACATTTCTCATATAATCGTTATAAGGTTTAATATAAAAATAAGTGTTTAAATTATATTTTAAAAAATATTTTAGTGTTTATTTTTTTTATTAAAATTAGGTATTTAACGTTTTCGTTTAAACATATTTAGGTGCATAGACTGTAACGACTGTTAAATTTAATCTTTATCTAACATGTGTATCATATATAATTTTTCAAATATTTTTTTCATTTTTAAAAAAAATAAATATATTATTTTAAAAAAACTTAAAAAAAAAAAGTCTCTACCATCTCCCTCTCCCTCTTTTCCCTTTTCCTTTTTACCTTCCATAGCTGCTGGTCATCCACCTTCAATCAGCATCAATTTCGATCCTCGATCAAGTACCGACCACCAACCACCTAGACCTACTATCATTCGTCGTAAAGCTATGACGAAATCGTTCGAACAACCCCTCCCCAATCCCAGCCACCATCACTTGTGCCCGTCACTACCCTCATCACCGAAAACGTTATCTTGTCCCGATCGAAACCCCGTCAACATTTCACCGTGATCTACCACCATTTGCCACGGGGAAGAGTTCAAAAATTCGTCGGACTTTAAGCCGTTGCCGTTGTTCTTTGTCAATTCTAACTGATCTCGACATTCACAATCACACCGCCGTCAATTCCAATCAAAATCCAAGTAGTTGTATTCCTCGCCGTTGCCACTCCTCCGATCTATCGTTGGAATTACGATAAAAAATAATGTTGAATAAACTTAAGTCCTAAAAGGATAATTTCAGATTTGATTCGATTTTAAATTTAATTGAAAATTTTACAACTATCGAGCATCATAATTATCTCGAAACCAAATGCTTTATTCAAAGTAAAAAGGTTAGAAAAAACAATGAAACAACTAGAAAATCAGCAAAGCATATTATCTCGAAACCCAATCAAGAAGCGAATCTAATCAAGGAATAAATATTAATTATATCTACCAAAAGGAGACAAAGGACATATTAATATTATTATTTTAACAATAATAAATTATATATTCATAAAATAAAGAATAAACCATAGAGTGAATTACAACATAATATTTTTTTAAATACGGTCAATAATCCAGTTACAATCGTTTGTATTCAAATATGTAATATTTAGAATCAACGATAATTCATTTAACAACTAAAGTTTCGTGCAGGACTGTTTCTTTAACATAGTTAAAAAAAAGATAAATATTAAAAGGATAAGTTACGCATTTAATATTTGAAATATCAATTTTGATCTATTTTAATACTTAAACTTTTAATTCTTTCAAAATCATACCTAATGTTTGATTTTTGTTTTATTTTAATATCCACCCTTAGAAACTTAAAGCTTTTAGTACCTAAACTATCAATTTTAATATATTTAGTACCTAAACTTTTAATTTTTTTTAAAAAATTAACGTTAAATTTTGAACAATGATACTAAAATGAAACAAAAACTAAACTTTAAATATAATTTTTTAAAAATTGAAAGTTTAAGTACTAAAACAAATCAAAATTGATTGTTTAGGTGCTAAATGCGTAATTTAACCATATTAAATTTGTATACGATATTTTATTAAATATTAATTGCATTTTATAAGTGGTAATAAACAACGTTTTGAATTCAAGTCTTACGGATAAAAGACCCTAAGAGAGCTTGACCCCCTGAATAAGGTTCCGATTCAACTCGATTCGGAACTCTGTGGTTGTACTCTAAAAATCGTAAAATTCTCGACAAGCATGCATGGGTGGGTTTTGCCGGTTCCGATTACTGGGTTATCGGAACGAGAAAAGTTCCGGTATTACCCACCGAATCCACTTCTGGAATCAGGTATTGTTCCCAGCTATGAAGCATTAGAATTGTCCTTCCCAGAATAGTTTCAAGTTATCCTGTTGACAGTAAGAAATTAATCTATCTGTTTTGCCAAAGGAAAAGTTCAAATCTATACATTGAAAGATGTTTTTTACCTCTCGAAAATCGTTCGTTGAAGAACAGAGTGGCATAGATGAGCTCGTTCCAGGCATCGGGAACCCCGGGAAGACACCAATGGCTACAATCTTGATGCCTTCTGGAAACCTTTTTCCCTTCCGTTGCGCCCTTGCGGTAGATCGACGGATGGCCATCCTTGCGGAAGTTAGTCAACCTCGTTATGTTCAAGAGTACCACAGGAACCTTCATATTGCGAATCACTTCTTCCACTATTTTCATTTTCGGAGGATAGGTTTCGATGAAGGCCCCTCCCTTCAAAATCGGTTCAGTTTCCCCGTTACAAGTTCCACCTGAGTCCCAATCTCCACCTCTATTTCATGGATCAGAAGTTAATCCTATATGCATATAAATATGTGTATGTGTATATGTAACATATGCTTGTATAGCACATATTACCAGTATACCATACCGGGTTAGATGGTCGGTTAGTTCCCAGTTTAATTGGTCTGACTCATCGATCTGGTCTAGCTTTTTAATCACTAATGAAATGAGAATGAAACAAGTTTAATGGAAATAAATTGGGTTTCAGCTATACCTGAAATGAGCAGAAGAGTATCCGCGAAAGAAGACCAACTGTTTTGCGGGTTTAATATTGTCATCGATCCATTTTCCCCAGGTCTTCAAAGCTCTTCGATAAGCTTCAATAGCATCAAATTTAGGATACAGATAACCAACTTCTCTGTAGTAATTCACCCTGCACCAATTGATCATGTTCTTCATTTCTCCATAAGGCTTTGCTTGATACAAATGGAAAAGCGGAAAGAAAAAACTTTTAAAAAATTGAACATAACCATGTTCAACACTCGCACCCGAGTCCGACTAACATTGGGAAAAACAATATAAGAAAACATTTAAAACACTGAATTGAACTTGATCATCATGGTGGCAAGAATCCATGCTGGTAAAAAATTCAACTGAAAGCAAATTCAACGACTGAAATATGTAAAAACAAGAAGAATAATGAAAGTAAGATTGGTAAAGTACCCTCGGGCGGTCTTTCCATGAACCCACCAGTGGCCGGTATTGAAAATGAGAATATCAGCCCGCTTCCATTTACGAGATGACTTATCAATTAAATCTATCGATAGAGTGCGGGCTCCTTGTCGTACAAGGAAATGAGACCTTACAAATTCCACTGTACAGTCATAGTCCTGCTCAGAAATTCAAATATATCATTTCGAAATTAAAAATCACTGTTTTTCATATAATCCTTCTCTGGTTTCATTTGTCTGCAAGTTACAATGACATGATAAAGAAATGAAAGCTCCATTTCCAATTATCGTTGAATTTTAGTTTATTTTTCAAAATAAAAATAAATAATATGACCATCAAATGCAGAGGAGGATCTCGGTAGTCAGTACTCTGTTGATTATTACAAATATCTTAAGATTTCATGCTGTAAACTTTTTGCCCGCTTTTGAAACGAGATACAAGACTGCAAATAGAAGTATACTACAGAATTCCACCAATAGCAGATTATTGCATTGGATAAAGTCTATACTCTTGAATCAAATCATACATGAAGTGCTTGATGAGGTCAAAAGGTTAACTGAAAAAGATGTTTTAAAAAATACTTGCCCAGTTAACGAAAACCTAATGAAAGATTTAAGAGACGATGAGACAATTTTGAGTGATCCTATGGGAAAAAGTTCCCCCCCCCCAAAAAAAAAAAAGAACATATAAGGCAAAAGTATAAAGGAAAAATGTAGCATTTAAAAGAATGTATTCAACTTAAGTAATGAAGAAATATATATAACAAGCATTTTGTTACCTCGATTTTGAATGAAAAGTACCCTCTTCCTTTAGATACTTTGTTGCCACGGGCCTCGTACATTTTGCTCTTATTGGTAAGGCCTTCGTGGAGAAGGCATAAGAATGACTCAAACTGATTGCGGTTCATTGAGTCTCCAACCAGCATCACCTTTTTACCTCTTAGTCTCTCCAAGAAGTCGGTAGCATTAAACCTGAGTTTGATTCGTAAATAGATACATAAATAAGATCTTGCAATTAGAAAGTAAATGCAGAAAAAGGTTAAATAGAGCAGAAACAGACATTAATCAGCATTAGAGTTAAGTGAAAGGGAAACACAGTCAAAACAGACAATGGAAATTCATTGAAATAGGATATCATCAATACACAATATTTATAGCTTCAAAGATAAACTACAAGTTTTTAAAATCCGAACGATGAAAGTATTAATTACATTCTTAGGTTCTTGAATGAACACTAGGAGAGTGCTTTGAATTTGAAAAATGATAGAAAGTCCAAGGTTAATATTACCAACGATAAATGCACGGAATGAGAAAAGATACACCTCTTCTTTAGGTCCAAGCTTCAATAACTCAAATTGTCATCTATTAACAAGTGATTTAGAGCTTTAAAATACTCAAATTCTCATCAATTCTACGATTCAACACGAACAATAAATGGAAGGGACTTAAAAGAAAGCCATTCCCTTTGTTTTTTCTGCAAGTGATTCTTCCTTTGTTTTCTTGTGACTACCAGAATCTCTAGAGCCCAAAATAACCAAAGACGCTCTCTTTTCTGATCTTACATGATACAAACTTACAACTGTAGACAGTCTAAACCCCAACATGTAAACAATATCTGTCATTCTGGGGAAATTTTAAATGCATCAACTGGTGGAGCATGCTGCCAGGAGTATGGTCCTTCTCCACACTCTTATATCAATATAGCTGGACGGATCACTTTCTCCTAAAACTTCCTAAAGTTAAATTTACACCTATTCCGTAAGCAGGGTAGCAAGGAAATTCCACTTGATAAGTTACAGGGACTCGAGATGGGGACTCTAATATGTGTAAGATTCCAACATGGGCATTTCATGTTTTCCCGAAATCCTTTTGCAATAATTTTGAGCATCAAAGAAGTGTTGGCCTCGGTGGGTTTAGGATAAAGCAAACAGTTCGTGAAGCATGACGTTCTAACTTAGTGCTTGTGATAACTATAGTTACTCATCCTTGAAGTACCATTATCACTGAAGTGGTGTAAAAGAGAGTATTACAAATTACAAACTCTACGAGCCGGTATCAACCAATGATAATTCTAGTACTTTTATCATTTATGCATACAACTGAATGCATGGCATTTTAAGAAAAGTTTTCTACATAGGTTAATTTCAGCAAAAAACTATGAAAAACATGAGAAGTAGTAATTAATTAATATACTAAATTTTCAATGACACTAGATCAACAAGTCTAGGTAAATCAAGTCATTCATTTAGCATGAGTATTGTACTATTAGCTCATTTGAATCATACAACCATTCTTAAGATGTGATATCCAATAGATTTGGTGTTCAGATTTGCAATACTTATCATTTAGCATATTTGAAGTCCTCAAAAAGCAACAATTAACCATTTCACTAGCATGTCTAGGGAGGCTGACGAGGCAGTCGCACCTTAAAAATTTAAAATTCTCATATAATTCAAATGTTCTATTTATATTTTCTAGCGATTATATATTTTCGCCACCTAAAATTTTATATGTTTGTCCGCCTAAGTTAAAATCATGCATTCGGAAATGAAGAGAGCGTATACCTTGGTAGATCGCAGTCATCAGGCTTCCAACGCCATTTCAAGTAATCGGTATCTTTCCTTCCATTACCATGGCAATCAAAAGCGTCATCAATGAAAGGACAAGAACTCGGTTTGTAAACCGGGTACTCTTCATCTTTCACCCAGGTTCCAGTGTAAAGATCACATGTTTCCCTCTTCTTCTCTTCACCATTGTCAACAACTAGGCTACTCGGCGGATGGTTCGGCTTCTCTGGAGCAGCTCCGTCATCTGCGGGCGGGTTCGTCTTCTCTGTAGCAGCTCCGTCATCTGCGGGCGGGTTCGGCTTCTCTGAAGTAGCTCCGTCATCTGCGGGTGGGTTCGGCTTCTCTGTAGCAGCTCCGTCATCTGCGGGCGGGTTCGTCTTCTCTGAAGAAGCTCCGTCATCTACGGGCGGGTTCGGCTTCTCTGGATTAGATCCGTCATCTGCGGGTGGGTTCGGCTTCTCTGGAGCAGAGAGTGAATCGTCGATGCTGGTGGTATTCGAAGAAGGTTCAAGCTTATCAGCTTGGGAAATTGAAAGAAGAAGCTCATGGTGGGTCGATAAGTTCCGTGGCTCAGGCGGTGGTGGGCCGGGAACGGTGGTGACTGCAAAGGATTGCTGGTAAACGGAAACGGAGGGATCGAGAGTGCGTTTGGTGAAAAGGAGAATGCTGAAGAAGAACAACACGATGAAGAAAATGGTGGTTAATCCAAAACGGGTTTTTCTAGTAATGGAAGAATTGTCCATTCGGGATTTGATTTGGTCGGTGGAGATCGCATCGAATCTTTGCTTTCCTTGTTTTGCTGTCGTTTATGAACTACGAACACACCACTGTGCACTGGTCGTCGCTATTTATATATAGCGTAAATTACACTAATGATCACTGAAACATTTAGATATCTTTATTAATGACAACTAATGTAGTATGTCTATACGTCACGTCGAGTACCAATTCTAAATAGTTAAATCAAAATTCGAATCTTATAAAAAAATTAAAACTCGAGTAAAATTGAGTGATAAATATTAAAATATAAGATAAAATATACAAATGATCCCGATTGAAATATATAATTTTGTTAAGTCCTTTAATTATTAAAAGTTATAAGATAGTCCTCTCATTATAGGATGATGTTTTGTTAAGTCTATTGACTATTAAAATTTATAAAATGATCTATCGACTATTCATATGTTATAAACTAATTACTTTTCGTTAAAAAATGGTTATTGTTTGAGTTGGAATTTAATATATTGATTCAGATGTGATAAAATTATATTTTAATGATGTTTACTAACATCATTATTACTTTCAAATACTGGTTCGATGAAATAATTTTCAAGAACTGTATCGATAACATAATGTAAACGGATAGTAGATCAATAAAATACAATTCAAATAATTTTATGATCAAAATTTATCATAACCTAGACAACATGTTTATGTTCAACTAAGTCGACCATTAAATTTTTAATAGAAAAATGATAGATTTGAAACATATGAATAGTTGAATGATCATTTTGTAACTTTTAACATTTATGTAAATAAAAAAATATGAGCTGGTCTATCCCATGCCTATCTAGGGATGAGCATTTCATATCGAGCTAATAAATTTTGACTTAATCTAACGTAATATTATAATTATATTTATATATTTTTAAGATAGTTATAAATAATACTTCATTTTTTATTTTAATTAAATTATTATTTTATATAATAAAATAAATTATATATAAATCAGGTCAAATACAAACTTTAACTTAAAATATCTTATCGTATTTTAGATCAAATAGAACTCTTATAATCTCCAATCAAGTAAAAGACCTGAACTTTTAAATCAAATTCGGGTGGCCGAAAATTCAACCCGACCCGTTACTATCTCCGTCCCATCCGATCCATATAAACGCCACCTATTTGATCCACGGTATTCGTTTGATTTAATCAGCGGCTTTCATTTTCTCCCGAAGCGAGTCGAAACAGAAACCATTCGAAGCGCTGACCAGCTCTCTTGCGAGTAACTCCCGCCATGGAAATCGCCGACGCGTCGGAGAACGGTTCGGGAATGACCCAGACAACGACGGCTACAGAATCCGACCCATCAGAAACCACGGCCAACAATCCAGCAGCTGAGAAGTGGCCCGGATGGCCCGGTCACTGCGTGTTTCGGCTCATCGTTCCGGTTACGAAAGTCGGCAGCATAATTGGCCGGAAAGGTGAGCTAATCAAGAAGATGTGCGAGGAAACCCGCGCCCGTATCCGCGTCCTTGATGGCGCTGTTGGGACGCCCGATCGCATTGTAACTCTCTTGTCTTCTCTCATTTTTTACCTTTGGAACTTAAACTGGAAATATTTCTTTTTCTTGTTAATAAATTTTGTGGCTGTGAATTCTTTCGGTCTGGGATTTGCTCTCGTTAGTTGATATATGCTTTAGAAGAAAGAAAGGAAGAAAGAAAGAGTAAAGGGTAAAATAAGACAACTCCGAACTCTAATTAATCCATATCGATGTAAATCTTGCACCTTCTGTTTCAAGAGATTTATTTTCAACCGAAAAATGCTTTGAAAGTAAAAGGTGAGCTCCCATTGTGAGATTTCTATAAATTTAGATACTCTTTTGTAACTTTTACTGTCTAGAGAAATACAACTGTTGTATATTAGGCAAGGTTTTGGCTTTTGAGCTAACGGCAAAGACTTTGTCTCCTGTGATTTTGATGGATAAAAATGGAACATATGCAAATTGCTGTTAGTAGATATGTTTGTGTAACGCAATAACAAGATATTGAGTTAAATTACAGTTTTCTCGTTACCCTTTATTGGTTCAATGAATTTTTTGGCTTTTATCGTAGGTGCTAATATCTGGAAAGGAAGAACCAGAGGCACCTCTTTCCCCTGCAATGGATGCTGCTATAAGAGTTTTCAAACGTGTCTCTGGATTTCCTGACAATGATACCGATGCTAAAGCAGTTGGAGCTACATTTTGTTCGATCCGGTTGCTGGTAGCATCTACTCAAGCAATCAGTTTGATTGGAAAGCAAGGCTCCTTAATCAAGTCATTACAAGAGAGCACTGGTGCATCTGTGAGGGTATTGTCAGGAGGTATTGTTTCCTACATTTCGAAGTATTTGTTTAATTCATGAGAGGTTGAGTTCCCTTCTTGCTCGTCTATGCATTTAGGTTTCAATTGTTGCATAGGACTTTGAATTGATTAATGAAGCGTCTTTATCTTGAAACTTTAATGCTCTCATCCTATTTTCTGCAACTATTCTTGTGGGATTATGCATTCCTTCAACCTCTTCCATAGGGTTGTACAACTCTATTCATATAGGATAATTTTGTGATTGTGTAATTCTATCCTTTCCTATGCTACGCATGAAATGAACCTCAAATCAAATAAAGTTGTGGCTAAATTCTTCATGGCTCTGTTCATTACAAGGGTAAAAGATAGAAATTGTATGCTTCTTAATTCTTGATTTTTTTTATAAGAAACTAGGCCTCATTAAAAAACCCCTTCATACCCGTCGTTGTACATAAGTACCTCAGCAGACATTGGAAGGAGGAAAAGAGTGCCTAAAAATTTTATTCCATAAAGAAACTACACCTCATACATCAACAGACTGTTACAAAACACCACCCACCTACATAATCTCAACCCACCCCACAAACACACCATCCAAACAAAAAAATTACTAAACAATTACCCTATACCGGACTTAGCCAAACCGTCAGCCTCCCAATTTACAACCCTTTTTACAGATCTTATAATAACACTATATACCAATACAACACTGACAAATTCCTTAACCAGCTGTGAGAACACAGTAGGACATACTTCGGGAGTCTTAATCCAATTGACTGCAATTTCCGAATCCGTCTCTATGATTAACCGACCCTTACCACACCGTTCTGATTCCACAAACAAAGCTAAACCAGTTTGAATGGCCTTCAATTCAGCTAGTATAGGAGGACCTGGACCCGTAGGTTCTGAAAAAGAACCCAGAATCTTGCTCTCTTCATTTCTCAATATACCACCAATTCCACTGCTATTCCAATCACTTGTCACAACCCCATCCACATTAATTTTGAAGAAACCCGAGGGTGGGGGACACCACGAGACCTTTAACAGATTAATCTTCATGGACAATCATAATTATACAATCAATGTCCGTTGATTATTTTAGGCAATCATAATTATACAAATTGTACAATAAACCCAAGCTTTTGTATCTTCTTTTCTGTTCTAGAAGTGCCCTATAAATCATAGGTTTTGGGATTATGTCTTTATGGTGAACTGTCACTGTTTCTGCAGAGGAAACTGCATCTTATGTGGCAGCAGATGAGAGGATTGCAGAGTTGCAGGGGGAAGCCCTGAAGGTTCTCAAAGCTCTTGAAGCTGTTGTAAGCCACCTGAGGAAATTTTTAGTTGATCAAACTGTTCTTCCTCTCTTTGAAAAGACAGTAAGTTCGATTTCTAATTTTCTATCAAACTGTTTTGTACCCTGCAACTGTTTCATGTTAAGTGGTGCCATCAATGTTTGCAGCATAATTCAGTAGGCACTCAAGACCTTCAAGCAGAGTCAAGGCCTGAAAAGTTATCTCTGCTTACTGCTTCTCAAAGTGGAATCGGAATTGATCTTCCTATTAGGAGAGAGTCTCTGTTCCTTGAACATGAAAAACAGTTCGAGTCACGAATCCCATCTTCTGGAATTTCTTTCTTTGGGCAGGATCCTGCACTTTCGATGGTGCATTCTAGTTCAGGGCTTCATCGGTCTGCTGTTCCTATAGTTACTCAGGTTTGCTTTTGTTTGTACCTGAATTATTATTACTCGTTTTTTATTTCTTTTCACAAATGGGCTAGAGTGATTAGAGATTATGATGCCGAACAAGGAAGAGAAAGGGGTATATGGAGATGAGATTGAAAATTAGAGGACAGAACAGAAATAGGAGTAAAAGGGAGAGAAATGAAGAGGACCAATGAGAGGAAAATCTAGTACTCAATATTCCAAATCCGGTGAAGTATTTATATATATATATATAAAGACAACCTTTACGTAAGATGTCAAATAAATATAACCCAATGGTGATTTTCCTTGGTATTATTTCTATGTTAATTGTTAGTTAATTTGAAAAGGTGAGAAGAAAATTATTTTGAGCTAGATTTTAGATGCCCTACTTGGTTTACATCACTGCTACTTGGGTCAAAGAGCTTGAATTTGGCAAATTATCTCTTTATTACAATGCTCATATTGCATACATTTAATTCAGCCTGGACATTTTGCAATGATGCTTTTTAGTTTAAATTAGGCTTTTGAAGAGAAACTTTGTTATGATTGCCTAGACTTGACATATGCAACACATTCTTCATACAATATATGCATATTTATATATATGTATATAATCGGTTTTTGTATGATCATTTCTCTTATTGCATTTCTGGAATCAGATTGCTCAAACCATGCAAATTCCTTTTTCTTATGCTGAGGACATCATTGGGATTGGAGGAGTTAATATTGCATACATTCGGCGCACTAGTGGAGCCGTCATAACTGTGCAAGAAAGTGGTGGCCTATCTGATGAAATAACCGTCGAAATTAAAGGCACCTCAATACAGGTTCAGTTGGCTCAACAACTGATTCAAGTAAGAAATTACTTATAATTTAATTATAGTTTTCTGGTGTTTGAAATTTCACTCGTATGAATATTATTTTTCGCTTATATAAATTACGGAACTATGCTTGCTTTGTATTCTCCTCCATGGGTTTGATCACTTTGGATTTCTATATTGCTCCAACGCTTCATTAGCATATCCGGACATGGGTTTGGATATATGATCTAAGAACTTTTCAGATGCATTACATACTCGTGTATGACACTCAAGTTCGAGTTACGGAAATGGATGTTATTTACATGTTGAGATTGTCGATTCTTTGTTTAATGCAGGAATTCATGAGCAATCACAAAGATCCGATCACAAGCAGCAGTGGCTACAGAGACACGGGGTATAGGTCCTCATTTTCGCAGTTGGGCAACACATCTTCCCTTTCGTCTCAACAACCGTATGGCGGATACGGAGGACCTTCTAGTGTAAGTGGCTACTCTACTTTTAGGCTTTAAGAGAATCATCGTTTTACCTTATTACACTTGGCAGTCTCTTTGTTGGTATGAATTTGTCTGAGTGTTTCTCTGTTGGGTATTATTAGACTCAGGTTAAGTTTCAGAAAACTTAATATATATATATATATATATATATATATATATATGTAAAATTATCGGTTCACACTAATGCTTTGTTCAAAACATTTGATATAATGTTTTACATCCAAGCTTAAAACATTAAATATTTAATCTTTTTGCCTAATTCTAACTTTAATTATCTTATAATAATAAGGGTAGTGTAGACCAGAAGTCCTTAAACTATACTCAAACGATCGTTTTTGTCATTGAACTAAAAATTTTAAAATGATTATAAAATTTAGGATAAAAGTTTTGGTCAGTTTTAGTACATAAACATTCAAATTTTTAAAAATCATACCTAAACTTTAGTTGTTGTTTTATTTTAGTACCAAGCCATTAAAAACTTGATGTTTTTTGTATCTAAACTATCAATTTTGGTCCGTTTTAGTACTTAAACTTTCAATTTTTTCACAAGTTAATTTAAATTTTGAATGGGGCACTAAAATGAAAAAAAAAATAAACTTTAGGTATGGTTTTGAAAAATTGAAAGTTTAAGTACTAAAACGGATCAAAATTGATAGTTTGGGTACTAAATGCATAATTTACTCAAAAAATTATTGATTTTTTTACATTTATTATAATGTCATGTGGTGATTATTTTGTAATGATTTGATAAATTTAATGATTATTTTATAATTTCAAAAGTTCGATGATCAAACTAATCATTTGAGTTATTTCAGTGGACTTCTGGTGTACTTTACTTTAATAATAATGCCATAATTTAAGCAAATTTTAGATTAATTCATTGATTATATATAATAATAACGCAAAATACATAATTCTTATTACATAATTTTTATATTATTTTAATGACAATTACATAATATGTTCCTCACATTTATTTAGCTCTGACCATCTTTGAACTTGGGTTTGTTCACTTAGAAGCCATAAATAAATACACTTTCAAGGTTTTGAAATAATACTAATACAAAAAATTTATAAAATATTTTACCAAATTGTTCATAATGAAACAAAAGTTAATTTTATAAATTTTGGGTTTGGTATCGTCTTAACCAATCACAATTGGGATGTTTAACGTAATTTATATTTGTTTATCAAGATTAATATAAAATAAAGTTTTTAAAATATTACCATTTTTTCATATAAAATGTTTTAAAATTAAATTTTATATTCGGGTTGTGTGGTTTAGGGTTTACTCGTAATATTAATCTAATAAAAAAAATAAGGGTAAAGTACATAAATGGTCTCTGGTTTATTAAGTTCTTTGACTATTAAAAGTTATAAAATGGTTCTCCGACTATATAGTGTTATTTTGTTGAGTCTCTTGACTATCAAATGTTACAAAATGGTCACTTGACTATTTATTAAGTTCTAAACTTGTCTTTTTTCATTAAAAAAAATCGGTTTTCTAAGCTGAACGTTAATATGATGATTGAAATGTGATAGTCGTTCGAGATTCTAAGATCATATTTTATCATATCATAGTCAACAAGTTAACGTTCAGTTTAGAGTAACGTCAGTAACGGAAAATGACGTGTTTGGAACATAATGAATAATCAGGTGATCATTTTGTAACTTTTGATAGTCAATGGATTTAATAAAGTAACATTCTGTAGTCGAAAGGTCACTTTGTAGTTTCTAATAATCGAGAGATTCAAAGTACTATTTGTGCAAAAAAAAAATAGTCGTATAAGAGATTCTCTTGAAATTTAAGTTAATACCGATCTAAAGAATAGTAAAGTGACAATTAATTAGTAAAACACGATATTATGAAATTATTTTCCTAAGTTTAATTAAATTTCTACTACAAATTTGCGAAGTAAAATGTTGATAAAAATATAACTTCAAAAGCGAATCTAATTCGCTGCTTTGCGTATTGTATGCAAAAGTAAGATGAGAAACATTATTTTTTTACATTTAGCATTTTATTAGATAATAATTGTAAAATTACAATAATTCTATTAACGGTATACTAGTAATTATTTTAAACTGTTTTTGTAACTTCTAATTTGTTTGTTTTAAAATATAATTATATAGTATGATACAAATAGATAATTATGTTAAACTTTGGATAAATATATAATATGTTGAATATTATTATGCTATGGAAAGTGGCATTACACATGAAATAAAATTGGGAGTCATCAAATAATGTTAAATTGAGGGTTGGGTTTATGAGTAGGGATGGGATTGGGCTCCGAATTTGAGGGGTTTTGATCCAACTTGATTGAGTTGGATTTTTTTGAAAAATAGGGTTGAGTTTGGGTTTAAGGCAAAAATTGTTTGATCCGACCTAGAATTTTTTTTTACCTTACATATTATGGATAATTGTAATAATATTAATCTATATATTATTTCTCAATTAAATCTTTATTTTTATTTAATAAAAGTAATATTTTTAATAAATATATTTTTTCGGGTGGGTTGATTTGAATTTTATCTCAAAAAGATAGGTCGGGTTCGAGTTAGGTGAAAGGTGTATATTTCTCGGGTCGAGTGGAGGATGTATAATTTTCAAATTGGGTGGACCAAAAACTCGTTCCAACCCACATGCCCATTCTTATTTATGAGTGTTTTTGAAAAGTGAGGCGAAAAAGTGTTGAAAATATTTCTTTAAAAAATTAGTTTAATATTGAAGTGTTTGGTATTATTGTAGAATGTGATTTTGAAAAGATAAATATTCATTATAGTATGATATAGATTAAAAATATATTCAAATCATATTCAATAATTTTAATATCATAATATATAAAATATATTAATCTAATTTATAATAAAAACATAAAAAAATGAATTTTATTAAAAATAATTTATAATGATAGTATGTGTTTCACAAAAGCATATAAAAAAATATCATTTGATTATAAAATGTTGTTTTGTTGTGTTTCTCAACTATTAAAAGTTACATAATAGTTATTAACTATTTATTATGTTTTAAACTCGACATTTTCTGTTAAAATTTTAATTGTCGTCTGAGTTAAACGTTAACATAATGACTAGTATATAATAGTTGTTTGAGATTCTCAAACCAGATTTTATCATATAACAACCAATAGGTTAACGTTCGGTTCAAACTACAGTTAATTTTTTTCAACAGAAAAATATGAGTTTGAAACTTAATGAATAGGTGGACGACTATTTTATAAATTTAGATAGTCGAGAAACTTAACATATTAATACTTATAATCGAATGATTATTTTATAACATTAATAATTGAGGGATCCATCAAAACATCGTCTTATAATTGGGAAATACTATTGGTATACTTTACCCTAAATATTAATGTATTATGTTGGTGGGTAGCACTAGTAGTTTAATCAGTGGTGCAAATCTTCTTGTATCTGCATGTCGTATTTAAGTTATGGAAGCTGTTTTAAAAGCAGCTAAGCGTGTCTCTGATGATGCCTATTACCGGTGATATAAGGTTCAACTCTTAGATGATCTAATGGAGATTACTTTGCCACTACGATACGATAGCCCACCACTGGCGGCTGATCTCCTCCTTCAATTTCAGCATTAGCGATGCTGCCGGCGACGGTTTTCCGAACAAGGTTTAAGCCGACGACGTTTTGTCCCATCATAACCGAAGAATGAGGACGACAGATTTAGGGTTTAGCCCGATGATGATGATGATGATGGGTCCAAGGTGAAAAAGACAATCAAGCTGGAAATCGCAAAGCTGAGCAATTGAAAGGATCATTACATTGCTCTTGGTGAATATGTTCCAGGGCAGATCATCAACTGGAATTTCCAAAATTCTTACCTATGCTTCTATTCGGTCCATGAATCGGATATGACCTTTTTCTTTTATTTAATTAAAAGATAGGTAAATTACACTAATCATCACTTAACTTAAATCTCTCTTATTTCACTAAATTATATCTTAAGTCCGTTCAATTTTTTCAATGAATTTAATACATTAGATTTTTAGTTGCTCAACCGTTTTTCACTAACGCCTTTTTAGTTGCTCAACCGCTTTTCACTAACGGCGTTATAAATGAACTGTTATTATAAGTGGCAAACGGGTCATTCGGATCTATTTTGGGTCGGGTAATTTCGAGTCCATATTAAATTCGATTTAATTTTGTTCAGATTAGATCGAATCTAGTTCGAGTATACGGTGAATCAAATCGGGTCAAATATAAGGTCGGTCAATTTTTGGGTCGGGTGATTATTGGACCGATTGTTTTTCGGTTCAGATCAATATCAAATCGGTTGATTTTGGATCGGGTTAATATCAGATCGGTTAGATTTTGGGTCGGGTCAATATTGGATCGGTTACTAGTTTAATCAAAATCAAGTATATATGGAATAATTGATATATAGTTGTAAAAATATATCTTCTTATTTGTTAATTTTATCATTTAGGTTTAATTTTAATTATTAATTGTTCAATATTTTGAATTAAAGCATCATTTAGAGATGATAAATCGATAATTTGACGCAAATACGATCCTATAATATGTATTAGAATTTGTTATCAAAATTTTATATTGATCTCGTATGAAAAATTTATAACGAGAACTATTTGATAAAGAAATAAACTTTTATTAAAAAATTTATTTTCAATTATAAATTTTATATTTTTATTAAATTTTAAAATTAATACATAACTTTATTTGTTAAGTTTTCGTCGTAACATAAGGAAACTTTATATTATTTTTATTATAAATCTAATATTATTTTATTTGTTTTCTATTATTTTTATTATAAATCTAATATTATTTTCTTTGTTTTCTATTATTTTTATTATAAATCTAATATTTTTATAACAAGTAAGATAAGTAAATTTTATTTATTATTGTTTTCAATCTTACGATTATATTCTTACTTTTATATTCCTCTTAAACTTACTATTATTTTATTATAAATATAATATTTTAATAAATTATCAATTTTATTTAAATTAATTCAATATTGAAAATATCTTTTATCGTTTAATAACTTTTATCAATTTCAATTTGTTTGGGTTGCTTTTGGGTCGGGTTAGATTCGATTCGGGTTCCTTTCGGGTCGGGTTTCTTTCGATTCGGGTTAATTTCGGTTCAGGTTAATTTCGCTTCATGATGATTTTGGCTTGAGTTAATTTCGTTTCACTAAATTTTGGATGAGGTATATTCGGATATCGGATCAAATTTGATTATCATGCTCGGGTTAATATCGGGTATTGGGTCGGGTAAATTAGTTCGGATAATTGGGTTAGGGTCAAGTTTGTTAGGACTAGATGTTATATATATATGCAAAATGACATCATTTTGGTAATTTTTTTCCTATTGTTTTAATGTAGTTAACTATTTAACGGAAGAGTGATAAAAAAAACAAATGTATTAAGTTTAGTGTTTCTTTAAAAAAAAGTTAAGCAAGAAAATTAAATGAATTTAAAGTACAGTGTGTAAAATAGGAGAACGAATAAGTTCAATAATGATTATGTAATTTACCCTTAAAGGATATTTAATTTAGGATAAATTATGCATTTAGTACCTAAATTATCAATTTTGATCCCTTTTAGTACCTAAACATTTAA
The DNA here is from genome assembly GCF_006381635.1 of Hibiscus syriacus. Lineage (NCBI taxonomy): Eukaryota > Viridiplantae > Streptophyta > Magnoliopsida > Malvales > Malvaceae > Hibiscus > Hibiscus syriacus. Next base: position 52,514 of record NW_024062433.1, read on the forward strand.
ATTTTTTTCAAAATCATTCTTAATGTTTAGTTTTTGTTTCATTTTAATACCATGCCATTAAAACTTTAACGCATTTAGTACCTAAACTATCAATTTTAATCTATTTTAATACCTAAACTTCCAAATTTGATTCATTTTAATACCTAAATTTCAAAAAAAAAACAAAACTTAACATTAAATTTTGAACATAACACTCAAATGAAATAAAAATTAAACTTTAAGTGTTTAGATACTAAAATAGATCAAAACTTGTTAGTTTAAGTACTAAATGCACAATTTACTTTTTAATTTATTGATCAATGATTCGATTAATTAGAATTAAATATTATAAAAATTTATGGGTAAAGTACACAAATATTCCCTCAATTATTTTTAACAAAAAAAAAAATATATTAAACATATGATTAGAGATAAATTAAAACATATCAATAGTCAAATGACTATTTTGTAACTTTTAATAATTGAAAATTCAACAAAACAATATCTTATAATCTGATAATCATTTTGTTCAACAAAGTATCCCTTATAATCAAGAGATCGTTTGCATACTTTACCCAAAATTTATTTATATAGTTTTGATATATTCAGAATGTTATAATTTAAATTTTTGTTATTGTTTAAATTATGTAGCATCTCATTCCTTTACTAACTATAAAATATTATTTAATAATAATTTAAAAGATATAGTCAAACTATCAAGCAATAATCATTTTATTTAATCAATAGAAATCAGCAACACATCACCATAAGAAAAATCAAATGTATTGTTTTATCAGCATAATGCTGCAAAGACATTTCATAAAAGACAGTATCTTCCTGCCCCAAAAGTGTTCAGAAATTACAACCCAATGCATTAAGTAAGCCATAAACCCCCAACCCTTTGACCTGCAAAAGGCAAACAATCCAATGACCAAATTAGAAAAAATACAAAGTCGAGTGACTAAATTACAAAAATGGTGAACTCATGTATTCTACCATGGTGGAAGATAATGTGGTTTAAATTTGACCATAGATAGACTTAAATCAAATCATGAATTGAGAAAACAAGGAAATCGGAAACCAAACTTCACATATTTTTTATTTGTTTTTATTATTCAAACTTCACGTATTAAAATTCGACTTGAACTCGAAATGTAAACCAAACATCAGAGTTGAATTGAACAATTAGAATAATTCAAAATTTAAAAAGTAATCTATTTTTTCGAATTGAACCGAATTGTCCTTTGCCCCTAAGTTTTAAAATATTATTAGATAGACCTGACTTATCACATTATTCGTGGTCTCAACCAATAACATTCACCTCTTTCTTACGTGTAAATAAGGAGTGACTAGTTATTTGAAAGTTATTTTAAAGGCTTAAAGGTCACATTTGCCCCTGTAGTAAACTCAATTTATTATTTTCAACCCTATCGTATTTTTACATCAATTTAGTCCTCAAAGTTATTTAATTACATCATTCTATTCCCTATTCTAACTTAAAATCCTAAATTATAAACTTAAAATAGAATTTAAAGTTTAGGGCTATGGGGTTATGGTTTAAGGCTTATAAATTAGGAGTTTTAAATTAAGGGTAGGGTATAAAATAATGTAATTAAGTAATTTAAAAGACTAAATTGATGTGAAAATAAGATAGTAGCGAAATTGATAAATTAGGCCTACTTTGTGAAAAAAATTTACCCTTTTGGCTATTTTAAAATTGGTGGATTTGATTCCCGGAACCATGGATGACGTGGTGGTCCATGAAATAATTTTTGTATAATTTTCTCTGACCAATGAATTCCCAAATACAAACAAGTGCACAAACGAAACAATCAAAACCACGAACTCATCATCACTTAAACATCATTAGAGTCAAACATCAAAACAGATTCATGTATGATACAACAACATCAAAATCATTGATCCAATAAGCGTTACCCAACATAAAACTCAGCAAAGAGTCAATCAAATCGGCATCTAATTGCATGAACAACAAATTCAAACCAATATTAAACAACCCATAGATCCATAGCTAAGATTCCCAGCATTTCAACAACTAAACGTGAAACATAGACATCAATCATCCATTTAAAATAATACCCAGATCAATAAACCTTAAAAATCCAAAAAAAAGGGAGGGGATATCAGAAATACCTGGATGGGATGGGGGATCAATGATTGCCATGTTCCTTGTGCTCGAGATGGCGGCGCTCATTGGGGAGAGCGACGATGTAAGAGAAGATCATCCCGCCGAAGCAGACATGGTAAAGAGGCTGGATTGAATCGGTTTGAATGTATTTGGAATTGTAATTGTCCAAACCCTTTTGAAAAGCTTTCTTCACGTAATCCATGGACAGCATCGGCTTCACGTAGTTAGGGACTTCCTTCACTTTGATCCCTTTGATCTCGCTGTAAACTTTCCTCATTGCCATTTCTCCCAACCCAAACCCTAGCTTTCTTGCTTCTCTCTGAGAATGCGAAATTTGGAGGATGGATTGATGAATGATGATGGGAATTTCGAGACTGTTTATTGTTTTTGTAGAAGAAAGGAATATTTTCTCTTAGGTCCAAGCCTTCTTAACTGGGCCGGCCTGCTTCACTTTTTATTTTTTGAAGTAACCAAAATATATTCATTTATCAAAAGGCGTGTCAATAACGTCTTATCAATTATAGACTGAACAAATACAGCTGTGACTATCATAAATGAAATATAACAATGATCACCTAGTGATAGTCTGATAAACAAAAACATGAACAAGTGAAGCAACGACGTATATAAACTGATCACATCAACGGCTTCAAGCATTGAACATAGAGGAGAAAAACTTAAAGAAGAACCAAAACGGTCAACGGAAAAAACAATCTCCCCATAACGGTAATCTCATCCCGCACATATACGCGATAATCAACGAATAAATAAATAGTAGTAATAATAATAGTGTGATGCTCAAAATAACTAATTTTTTTATTAATCTATGATAAGTACAAGACAATATTTGTTCAAAGATAACTCTTAATATTTTCGACATTGAGCACTTACACCCTTGACATCTATGATGCTCAAACCCGAGTCCTCAAGCTAATTTTTTTTAAAATATGTTGGGGTCTCGTTAATAAAATAGTTAAATTTGATGGGTTTTAACTCGAAATGATTTTATATAGTTAAATTATATTTTTTTAAAATAAGTTTGAAGTATAGGTGGATTTTTTAGGGAGATAATTGAGGAAAAATTTCAATTCAATTTGATTTGAATATATATATATATATATATATATATATATATATATATATATATATATATATATATATATAGATATAAAGATATAAATTATTGTTGTAATGTCTATTTAGGGTGAGCATTCGATTGGATCGAGTCGAGTCAATTTAAATTTTATGATTCAAACTTAACTTGAAAATTTGTCGAGTCGAGTTATTAAAAGTTTCTAGACAAATTTTATTATAATTATTTATAGTATTATGGTGAAGATTGATTCAAACTTTTTTGGCTTTTTTAACTATAATATATATATATATATTCATATTATTTTTACATTATAGTTTTATTTAATATATCTACAATATTATATTCTAAAAAATGTATTTTGAGAATAAAGTATTTACGAGAGTATAAGGAGTCAAGGAATTGATGTGAAAAAGAATTTACAAATAATGTAATTGGTGTGAATAAGAGGTATTTTGTATGGGACCATGTAGTTCAAATTTGATTAAAAAATAAACTTAAAATGAATGATGAATTGAAGAAATCATGAAAAGTTGAGGGATTAAATTGAAAAATAGAAAACTTGCTATCAAAAATGAGAATTGAAAGTATATATATATATATATATTCTATAATAGTTTAAGAGCATGTGGTTCAAATTTAGTAAAAAAATGGTGTTAAAAATGATTGAGGGATTGAAAGAATAAGGAAATTATGAACTAAATTATAAATTTAGCAAAATATTCAACCAATTTTTTTTATTTTTTGAGTGACTCAAAATTTTTAAATTCAACTCGACTCGAACTCGAAAACCAAATTGATAATTTCAAGTTGCCTCGAATAACTCTAATAACTCGACTCAGATATCTCGAAATTGAGAAAAAATCGATTTTTTTTAGTCGAGTGAAATTTTGCTCATACCTATATCTATTTATAATTTTTTAAAAATATATCTTTCTATCTTTTGGGAGGTCTCATCCGATTCGAGAAGTATACACCCTTTCAATCCTAAGTGAGATGGCCATCTCCACTGCCAAACGAACACCATGTGAGATGGCCAAAGCTTCGACGATACCAGAGACACGAGAGCGCGGAACCGAGATAGCTCGACCAACAACGACCCCACCAGCACTCTCACGAAGACTAAAACCAACGGTTGAAGAAGCAGGTGGTCGAGGGCAAGCGCCGTCGACTTTAATCTTGAACGTACCTTTCGGTTATAATCTTGAATAGGCTTGAATCGAGTATTTTTCATCTTAATATTAAATCCAATCCGACTTCATTGGTTATAATATCTCACTCGATCTGATTTCATATTAAAATTTGGTTTTATCTAGTCGAATCAGATAAAACCCGTCATATTCGGATTAAATTGTGATTACTAATTAAGTATATTTTTTAATGAATTTGGAAAATATAAAAAAAATTTATATATAAAATAGAAATTGGAACCATTTGGGGGCAGTGAAGTGGTCAGTCACATGTGGTGTATAAGGGAAACGACAAGCTCTAGCAGGGCAGACTCACATGTGCTTGAATCTCTCTCCATCGACCTTTCTCTATTAATAATTAAATATAATTATCCTCTATTTAATTGAATTTCATTTTATAAATCATATATAAACAAAGTTGTTCCACAAAAGGCAATTTATCTTGAGATGGAATTAAGATTAAATATTAAATTTAATTATAAATATGGTTATAAATTTAAAAATAATACATAATAATTTAATTCGATTATTTTTTTTAATTTATAGGAAATTAATGAATATTTAAATAAAAATTGATGGACTTGATTTAATTTGACTAATTACAAAGCTTTTAGGGATATAAAATGAATCAAATAAGAAAATTGAAGGGGTTCGAATATAATTTGATGGGTAAATTGCATTATCCATCACTAAATTTTACTCTCTCCTATTTTACTCACTGTACTTTAAAATCGTTCAATTTTCACATTGAACTTAATACATTTGTTTTTTTGTCACTCTGTCGTTAGAAAGTTACCATCGTTAAAACTAAACCGTTTTAGAAAAATGAAAATTTGACCAAAACGACGTTGTTTTGCATCTATATAACATCCAATTTATAACGTCGTTAGTGAGAAAATGACTGAATGACCAAAAATATCAAATGTATTAGAAAATTAAACGAATTTAAAGTAGAGTGAGTGAAATAGGAGAGAGAGCAAAGTACATTGATGATTGATGTAACTTACCCTAATTTGATTTACTTCAAAACTAATGTGGACCTAAAAGTAATTAACCCATAAATTTAGGGGATCGGGATCGCTCTCAGCTCGTACCTAACGTAAATAACGATTGGAGCATTAATGGAAGTCTTCGGCCTTGGCTCTAGGATCGTTCGAGTACTTGTAAATCATAATTGGGTAACTATATATTTTGGTATATAAATTTGGTTTGTATTTTCAATTTAGTTTTTAATTAGATATTTGAATTTAGATTCTATTATACAATTTTTTTTAATGAATTAAGGATTTAGATGCAGATTAATACATGGATTTAATTTATTGTTTTAGATTAGTTCTTGAACTTAATTATTTTTAGAATTAAAATTAAATATTTTAGAATTCAGATTCAAATACATAATTTAAAAAAAGGACAAAATTACCAAATTAAACTTGTAAACTAAGTTCAAATACTAAAATATAAATTTGAATATCTATAATGAAAATGAACAAACATTAAAATAATTTTGATTTTTTTTAATGAAAAACACTAAACATGAATGAGTTCAATGTTAGAGTTTATGACCCGTTTGATTTAGCTTGAAAATTTTGCAATGCGATATATTTCGATAACAAGGACGAAGTCAGATTTTTAGTTTAAGGGGAGTAAAATATAATTAACTTAAAAAATATGAGGACAAAATTAAAATAAATTAAATTTTAAAGATCTAATATGTAATTGTTAATAATAAAAAAAATTAAAGAGAGGCAGCGACTCTCCGACTTCTACATAACTCCATGACTGTTTGATAATGAAACAAATTAAGAAAATAAAATGAAGATATGCAATTTTTTCTCGAAAAGGGGAATTTTGTATTCAAAATGGGTGGAATATAAAACTAAATAACGTCACGAGCCTCGTTATAAAAATTGTCTTAAAAATATTAAAACCAAAAGAGTTTTACAGACTGTAATTGGATCGTAACACATATATATATATATATCTTTTTAGGATCATTGGATTGAGAGAAGTTGAATGCTGAAATTAATAGTAAAAAATAATAAGATATACACTGGAAAAAAAATAATGAGTTAATCTCAACTTTTAATTTACCTTAATTCAATTATCGTGAAACAGTGTAAAACTAAAAGAAATTTATATAGTATAAGTGAATCTTAACTTTTATATATATATATATATATGGTAAAGTAGACGAATGGTTCTCCGACTACAGGGTACTATTTGATTAAGTATTTTGACTATTAAAAGTTATAAAATGATCATTAAATTATAGATTGTTGTTTTGTTGAATCCCTCAAATATCCAAAGCTACAAACGGTAGTCTGAGCTGAACGTTAACTATCAAACTGTGATATGATAAAATATGATAATTTGATAGTCGGATGACTCAAAAAAATAATATTATATAGTTATAGAACTATTTTGTAACTTATAATAGTAAAAAAAACCTAATGAAAGATCATTTGGGTACTTTATCTTTATTTAAAATAAGTAAATAAATAAACATTAATAAAATGTATAGGCTCAAAGCCGATCTATTTTCACCTATTGTTTGAGGGGTTAGAGTTGCCAACACGTGAAAACAACAACTCTGCCTTTAGGAAATCCAAGACATCGGTGTGCGGAATCTCAGCACACAAACGGCTGATGCATGCGGCCACGTATGCCTTCATTTCCTCTTAGTCGTCTCTTATTTGTCTAAAATTTATTTTAATTTTTTAGTAAAATATTATATATTGTTACATTTACTTATATATATATATATATATATATATTAAAAATAAAAACAGATAATTAAGTATATATATATATTATATTGATTTTTTCTATAACAAAAATAGCAAAAAATAAATGCTGAAAAAAAGTGTGGGGATAAAAATTAATTATTTAAAGAATTAAAGATGTTTGAACATTACTCAGTTACCTGATAAAATTTTGAATTTTAAAAAATAAATAAATAACATTTTTAATGGAAATAATATAATATTAAATTTAATAAATTCAGTAATTTTTGTTTATATATATATATTTTCCCGCCAACTGGCAAAGCTAGTGTTATATGTTTAATTAGGAGAAGTTGGACAATCGATTTATTCACGTGAGGACATATTGACCTTAACACGGTTCATTTATTCAATTTTTCTACATTTACTCCTCAGCGTTGAATTTTTCATCTTCCTTTTCATTTTTAAAAAAAAATCTTAACATCTTTTACGGTAAATCACACCCTTTGTTAATAGGAGGTTCTAGTGGGTGGAAAGTCTCCGAAAGCCATCTTTGAATATGTAATCAATTTCAAAAAGTTATTCGACTCATATTTCACAACTCGAATTTATTAGGAGTAAATTATTTGACCGTTACAATTAAGGGTGAGCATTCGATCGAGTCGAGTCAAGTAAAAAAAATTCGAATTATTCGAGTTGATGAGTCGTATCTCACAATTCGAACTTAACTCGAAATCTTTTCGAGTCGAGTCAAGTTTAAGAAATTTTACTCGAGTTATTCTAGTTTCTATGTTCATTTTATTATAATTATTTATAGTATTATGATCAGAATTGGTTCTAATTTTTCAACTTTCTCTGACTATATAAGATATATATATATATATATTCCATATTCTTTTCACATTATAATGTTATTTAATATATCAAATACAATATAACATTATAAAATATATTCACAATATTATATTTTTCTTTATTTTAAGAGTAAAATATTGATGAGTGTATAAAAAAAATCATGGAATCGATGGGAAGGAAAAATTTGCAAACAATCACAATCATAATACCACATTGAGTAAAATGCAATGTTAAAGATATAAATAAAAAAGAAAGTACATTTGTAGTAAAAAAAAAACAAAGTTACAAGGTATTCTATAGTGAAATATGAGAATGCGGTTCAAACTTGGTAAAAAAATAGACTTAAAATAAAAGATAAATTGAAAAATTAAGGAAATTATCAAAAAAAGAAAGATGAATGCGGTTCAACTCGACTTGAACTCGAGAACCGAATTGATAATTCGAGTTGAATTTAATAATTCGACTCGAATAACTCGAAATCAATTTGTTTGAGTCGAGTTGAGTTTTATTCACCCCTATTACAAACAATTCAATCTTTCTTGAATTGTGTAAGAAATCTTCTAGTAACAAATGAATGACATAATTGTAACAATTAATTGATTAAATGGTTTGATTTTTACAATTAACAAATTGAGCGATGTGATTGTAATTAAAAAGTTAATGTTTGTTTATTTATAACAATACAATGACATGTTTATAACAAATCGATTAATTAAATGACATGTTTGTAACTTTTTTAAAATTCAATGACCTATTATAATTTTATCAATAACCAAGTAACATGTGATGGGTTTTCACCCTTTCTTTCTTTAATGAAAAGTATAATGTCACGTGTTAGGGAAAGATATAAAAAATATTTATTATAAAATCGTGGTTTAAGGTCACTTTCACCTCTATAATAAATTAAATTTATCAATTTCACTCATGTAATTTTTTTATCAATTTAAACCTCAAATTTATTTAAGATATTCATTATAGCTCTCGAAATTTGTTTTGACTAGCAAAACTATTAATTTTGTGCGTTTATCAACACAAATAATTTTCAAATCATTTAATATTACTGACGTTGTTTGATCATGATGTGACATGTATTAAAAAATAAATAATAAAATATTTACTAAATAAAATTGTTAGAAAAAATTCTTAAAAATTTGACTCAATCTATTAATCTAATTGAAATAAATAATAAAATTTTGAAAAAATCATTCTAATTATTGTGTTTAATACATTTTTAACTTAATCTTTTAATTCACTATAGAGAAGACTCACAATTATTTTAGTCAAAACAGTTAACGAGCTTCGAGGGTTAGAAGTTACGATGAATACTCTAAACAACTTCGAGGGTTTCAAGGGTTATGAATTAGATTAATACCCTAAATACTTTTTAAAGTTCGTTAAAGTCCAAGGTTAAATATGCAACGAATAAAAATTGTAAGGGACAAAATGGGGAAAATGTTAAGGGGCAAAGTGGGAAAGTTTAATACTTCATGGGTAAACTGTGTATTAAATTAAATATTAGTAGTTGTATCCATCCGTTCGGTCCACTGCCATGCTGCTCCCTTATCAACTATCCATTCAAAGGTTTAATTGTGGTTTTTACCCCTCGTTATTAAAATTTAAAATTTGACCACTTTCCTTGATTTGACATAATATGATTTTTTTTATTAATCTACAATAGGTATAAGGCAATATTTGTTATTGTATAACTCTAAATCTTTTGACATTGAACACTCACAACTCTGACATCTTTGGCACTCAAACTCGAGTCCTTAAGGAATAACAATAATTCATTTACTACGGAGGTCACTTGGTTCGTGCTGACAGACATGATTAAATGAATTTTAATTTGACCCTAACTATAAGACGAGATTAAAAGAAAAAACTCACGTTATTACTTAAATGTAAGAAACTAACGGTGTTATCGATTTGAATCTATTACTACGATCATAGAAGTGGAGAGACCAAATAGTATGCAATTAAAATTGAGGAGTTAAATATCATATTTTAGCATGTGGAAGGGCTGATATGGGAATTATACCCTTCCTTCTCACAACATAATTTTAGGGTAATAAAGTCATTTCAACGGAACAATCAGCCCGACAGCTTGCGCGCGAATTTCTCTCTCACGCAATAATTAAAGATAAGATGAAAACAAGAACTACTACTAAAAGGCAATTTCATTAATTCATCAATAATAATTATATATTATATATTCTAATATATTATTAAAATGAAAATTCAGAAAAATCACTACATTTTAAATTTATTCGTTATTCCATCAATAAATTTCAATTTCACTATTATTTATGAAAACACATAACAAATCATATGAGAAAACAATAAAAAAATTTAAGCAAGCAAAACTCAAGAGCAAACAAAAATACTAACAATAAGTTGATGTAATAGGATGAGATACTAGATTCTTTAACCGAGGTCATAGATTTGAATCTCGCAGTTAGTCTAATGGGATGAGGTTTTAGATTCCTTAATTGAGGTCAAAGATTTAAATTTTACAGTTAGTCTAATGGGATGGTGTGCTAAATTTCATAAACAAAGTCAGAGATTTGAATCATGACGATTGCAAATAGAACAAACAGAGTTAGGACAATTTTGACACTGCAACACTCGATCCAGATTAATCAATTCACTATTAGTTGAGACCTTTGAATAGACTTCTTTACTTACTCAGAGTTTTCAAGGGATCAATATTATCTAACAATATTAGTATCATGGCCTCCGAGCCAATTACAATTTCTAAACAAGACATTTGATAAACTCACGTGAGCTATCAGAGAAAAACTTAATATCTAAAAATTATATTTATTTAATCTATTAATCTACGAGTAGTCATAACGACCTAATATTTGACATCATTAATTAAAATCAACAGAAATACCTATCAACCACAACTAAAGAATGAAGTATCTCATCCTCACACTTTTCTGACCAAAACAATTTTTTTATATTATCTTTTTTCCCTTTATCTTATAAAAGAGCGTCGATCGACAATTATTATTTTAACTATCGTAACTCTTTATTTAAATTGAAAAAAATAAACTGACAAAATTTGATAAAATAAACTTGTTACCATTAATCTAAATTAAAAGTAAACATGATCAACATAAATTGATTTAAGTGGTAAACAACTTGATATCGCTTAAGTAAGATCTTGAGTTTGAGTCATTGTATGTAGAAAATCCCTGTTAAGAGACTTATTCATAAAAATCATGTCTGCAACGCAGGCATAAGCATCCTTAAAGAAGGATGGGTGGTACTGTGGTAGAAGTACGACATATTTAACGCGAAAGAAAAAATGTGTGATGAATTGGTAAACCTGACTTTACGATAAGATATGAATTGTCTATATTGCAGATGCCTTCAACTGATTTGCAGGAACCATTAAAAGCAAATAAGAATGGAGCGGGGATTTAAGATATTAGTTTTCTGTTTTTTTCATGTGTATCAAAAAAATAATAATATTTTGTATTTAAAGCTTTTAAAAAAGTGATTTATTTAAGTGAAATATCGAAATTACAATTAATAATTAATATTCATTTAACTTTTTAAAAGCAATATATATATTAAAAAATAAAACAAAAACTACTACCTCTCACACTCGCACTTAATCTCTGTTCTTCTTCACTGCTCAGACTGCTAGTAAATCTACAGAGAATTTACTCTCTCATTGCTTAGATCTCTCATTTTCCAGCAATTTTCCCTAATTTTCTTGTTCGGTTGAATGATTAAAGGTCTCTTTATGAATCCTCAAAATCTCTGCAGATGTGAATAACTTCATTCTCTCTTCTCTCTCTGTGATCCAATCATTTTCCTCTGTTTTTTCACTTTTCCCCTTTTGTTGCTTTGATTGAAATCGTCTTCTAAAAGCTTCCTCGATTCCCCTCTTTATTACTTGCGTAAGTCTAAATTTTCCTTCTCCTTTTATTTGTCGCTGCGATCTTCTTTACCACCGAAACCGCTTACGAAGATTATGTTTTTTCTGCTTTTTTGCCTCTCAT
>NW_024062434.1:0-93584 GCF_006381635.1 Hibiscus syriacus
AGCCAGAACGCTGGCAATTAGACAACAAATCAGATAAAATTGAAAATAACAAACCTCATTATATCCCTAATCATATGCTGCTATAGTAGACTTGTCATTTATGAGTTTCCATATGAAGCTTGTCAAGAGGTTACAAAAAGCAGTTTTTTTTCCTTTAAAGGGAAAACATACAAACTCTCAGACACACATATAAAGCATGGTCAATCATAATAGAGTAACCAAACTCTTTACTTTCCAATACTAATGTTTTCCATGAAATTACAAGCCTAATCAGTCTTCATCTTGCCATTAAACGCAAACAAATTTTCCCACATATTTGCATAGGCAGTTACGTAATGTCATATTTTCACAAGAGCATCAAGCTGATTGTTGACTTGTGGGCTTCCATACAGACAAACAAGCATCTGAGCATAAGCAGTTGCTACTGGATCCATTCACTTTAACACTTCCAGCTAGGGGAGTTGAAACAAGTAAACTAATTGAGAATGACATTTTTCTTAGATCAGGTAAATAGAGATAAACCGACTGCCTTTTACTTTTCACAAAAGCAATTGCAAAGCAAGATTCAGTCACACAAAGCACAGCTTCTACGATCGTAAATCTTGTCGATCATTGTCTTGGAATTATGTTGAGGCATCTACCTCACAATCTCTTCAAGAAAGAAGAGGCACAATACAACTTTATAATTCTTAACCCTCTTTTTCGTCTCATAAGTTTTTTTCTGATAGGATATAAGAATATAAAGATAAAATGCCTGCCAGCCAATTAGAAGGGCATTATACTCAAATGTCTCAACTTATACACAGGAACACATCATGCCTTGAATGATTACTTTTACCATTCACAGGCACGCATCTTGCCTTGAATGGCAACCAACGCTTGTTTTTCACTCGTGCTATCTAGAGATAGAACAGAAGAATAACAAGAACTAATTACTTCTACTAAATAAACAGTTTCCTAAATAAATTGAAGCGGCAGACTAATGTGCATTAAGAAGCAAGAAGGAATATAGATCCAATGTTGCAAATGAATCTAAAGCTGCATTCCTACCATATATGTTTCCATTATATTCCCATCAAGCATTCTGTATTCTTAAGATATAGTAGCTCAAGAATGTTCACATGCTAATTATTTAACCCATCAATCACATATATGTGCTCAGAACTCTCAAACTGTTGATTGCAAACACCTGCTCAGTAATCAATGGGTAATTTCTAAACGTGCTCAGAACCTCTCAATCCGTTAATTATAGCATGTACTTAGAGCTAATGAATGGGTTGATTACCAACAAATGTTCATATCTACTTAATTGTTTGATTACTAACATGTGGTCATATCTACTTAATTCATCAATAACTAACAAAGCTCACAACCATGTGCTCGGAACTACTCAAACTGTTGATTGCTAACACGTGCTCGGGACTCAGTCGTTAGTTTCTAGAACATGCTTAGAACCACTCGATACGTTCATTGTAGCATGTGCTCAGAGCTACTGAATCAGTTGATTTCTAACACGTGTTCAGTATCGACTTAATTGTTTGATTACTAACACGTGGTCATATCTACTTAAACCGTCATTAACTAACAAAGGTCATAACTACTATCCAAAAATTACTAACACATTTCTCCAATCAATCAACTACCAGCACACTAAGAACATTTTATCTAACCGATGCATATCGGAAAGAGCAAAATAAGAAACAAACAAATCCACATCAAAACAAGCATGCATCCCAAAGTTTCTTGATTAAAAACGGTTGTCATGCTCTAAGTTATTTCCACATCTACTTAATCGTTTGATTACTAACTTGTGCCTTATCTACTATATCCATCAATAACTAACAAAGCTCAAAACTACTATCCAATAACTGCTAATGCGTTTCTCCAATCAATCAACTGTCAGGAAACAGAGAACATTTTATCTGACCGAAGCATGTTACAAAGAACTAAATGAGAAAGAAAAACATGCACATCAAAACAAGTATGCATCCCGAAGTTTCTTGACCGATTAACAGTTATTATGCTCTAACACGTGTTCATATCTAGTCAGTCGTTTGATTACTAGAACACGGTCATATCTATCTAATCTATCATTAACTAACAAAGCTTAGAACTACTACCCAATAATTACTAATCCAATTCTTCAATCAATTGTAGGCATCAACAAACAGTTATTATGCTCTAACACATATTCATATCTACTTCATCATTTGATTACTAACACGTGATCATAGTTACTTTGATAGAAAAGATAGGCCTCGTTAAAAACTCCCTTCGTAACCGTCAAGCTACGAAGGTAGCTTAACAAACATTGGAAGGAGGAAAAGAGTGCCAAATTTATTACTAAAAACCAGATACAACAAGAGTACAAAAGACCAAAATACATCCAAACATCACCTACCACCGAACAACAAAACAAAACAGTACATAACAACTAACCAATCGCCAATTTAGCAAACTCGTCTGCCTTGTAGTTGGCAACTCTCTTAATATGCGTAATAACCAAACCCCTATTTGACACAACATGTGATCATTCTACTTAATCCATCAATAACTAACAAAGCTCACAGCTACTATCCAATTACTACTAACATGTTTCTCCAAGCAATCAGTTGTTGGTAAACTAAAAATATTTCATCTGACTGATGCATGTTGGAAAGAAAAAAATGAGAAAGAAACACAAGAACACCAAAACTAGTATGCATCCCTAACTTTTAGGATTGGTAAACAGTCATTATGCTCTAAAATGTGTTCATATCTACTTAATCGTTTGATTAATAACACGTGGCCGTATCTACTTAATCATTGATTACTAACACGTGGTCATTCTACTTAATCCATCAATAACTAACAAAGCTCATAACTACTATCCAATAATTACTAACATGCTTCTCCAAGCAATTGACGGTTGGCAAACTAAGAACATTCTATCTGACTTGTGCATGTAGGAAAGAACCAAATGAGAAAGAAACATATGCACATCAAAACAGTATGCATCCCTAACTTTCCGGATTGGTAAACAGTCATTATGCTCTAAATGTGTTCATATCTACTTAATCGTTTGATTAATAACACGTGGTCGTATCTACTTAATCGTTGATTACTAACACTTGGTCATTCTACTTAATCCATCAATAACAAAGCTCATAATTACTATCCAATAATTTACTAACATGTTTCTCCAAGCCATTGACTGTTGGCAAACTATTAACATTTTATCTGACTTATGCATGTAGGAAAGAACCAAATGAGAAAGAAACGTATGCACATCAAAACTAGTATGGATCCCTAACTTTCTGGATAGGTGAACAGTCATTATGCTCTAAAACGTGTTCATATCTACTTAATCGTTTGATTACTAACAAAGCTCATAACTACTATCCCATAATTACTAATGTGTTTATCCAATCAAACAACTGTCAGCAAACTATGACAGTTTATCTAGTCGACACATATAGGAAAGAACAAAATGAGAAAGAAACACATGCTAGTACGTCAAAACAAATATGCAATACGAACTTTCAGGATCGGGAACAGTCATTATGCTCTTATATTTAACCAGTTCCTTGAAGAACTAACAAGTACTGAAAGTCTTAAGATCTAAACGATCTACCTTAAAAAACGATTTCCTTTTACATAAACTGAAAGGTAAGTTGAAACCCTATTTATGAGTCTGAGAAGTTGTATTCATAATCTGTAGGCTGTAGCTATTCATAAAAAGTTTCATAATATATTGTCTCCCGCCATCCCTCTAACCTCGTCACGGATTAGACAAAAAGGCACAAGAACAAGACGCAATTGTTACCCTTTCATCTCTTCGACGACTGCAAAAATGATGTTTAGCAGTCGTCCTTATTCCCACCCTCAGCAGCACTACCACCTAACCCTGAAATCACAAAAGGTCAAACCTTTACTGGGAATAACTTGAGCACGTAATTGAAAAGATTAAACTTTTTGAATAAGCCAAATCATCAAACCTTCAAAGGAGGGTCAGGGACTTTGTAGGATTCAGGAGTTACAGTATGTAACCACATTCCAGGAAACAAGTTCTGCAAAAGATTAAAAGAAATTAGAACATTCAAATTCAGAAGATAGATGATCGAGTAAATCAAAGGCTTACATCGAGCTGTTTCTGAACATTCTTGGGTCTCCTTTTCGGCTTTCTGGTAGGCCTTGAACCAGTCATGGCAAAGAGATCATCCTCAATCTCTTCTCTAGTAAGCGAAAGCGAGAACTTCTGTTTCATTTCCGGTTTTGGTTCAGTTGCATTCCTAGTCCGGCTTGACTCCGGTTTCGGAGCTGAAGCTCCGATCTTCAGCCTGCTCCTGTTCTGATTCTGAGGCTTATGTATCGGCTTCCTAGGCCTCAGATTCCATGTCTTGGGAATGAAGTCCTCAATGTCTTCCGCATTCAAGCACTGATCTTCAGTTGACGAAGCCTCGGCAACAAGTTTGGGACTCTTTGTTCGCAGGCGTATATAGATCGTTGATGATCTACCCTCAGTCGACGGTGTAGACGAAACACCAGAACCGTCAATGACTTTCTTGTCTGAAGTAACCGAAACACCAGAACTGTTGATGGCTTTCTTCTTCTCCGAAGGAACCGAAACGCCAGAACTGTTGATGACTTTCTTCTCCGAAGGAACCGAACCACTAGTAGAACCAATGATGACTTTCTTCTCCGAAGGAACCGAACCGCCAGAACCTTCGATGATTTTCTTCTCCGAAGGAACCGAAACCCCCGAACCAATGATGACTTTTTTCTCCGAAGGAACCGAAACACCAGAACCAACGATGACTTTCTTCTCCGAAGGAACCGAAGCACCAGCACCAAAGATGAATTTCTTTTCCGAAGGAATCGAAACACCAGAACTGTTGATGACTTTCTTCTCCACAGAAACACCAGAACCAAAGATGAATTTCTTCTCCGGAGGAGCAGAAATACCAGAACTGTTGATGACTTTCTTCTCCGAAGGGACTGAAACACCAGAACCAATAATGACTTTCTTCTCAGAAGGAAGAAACACCAGAACCGTGGATGACCTTCTTCATCGAAGTTACTTTCTTCTCCGAAGTAACCCAACACCAGAAGGTCCAGAACTGTTGGTGAATTTCCTCTCCGGAGTGACCGAAACGCCAGAACCGCTGATGACTTTATCTCCGAAGAAACCCAAACACCAGAACTGTTGATGGCTTTCTCTCCCGAAGTGACCGAAGCACCAGGACCGTTGATGAATTTCTTCTCCGGATTAATCGAAACACCAGAACCGGTGGTGACTTTCTTCTCCGAAGAGATCGAAACACCAGAATTGTTGATGACTCTCTTCTCAGGAGTAACCAATGCACCAGAACCGACCAAGACTCTCCTAGCCAATTTTCCAGTCTTATGTTCCAGAGAAGGGCCAGAAGAACCAGCTCCATCATTCGGAGGAGGCACCCGCACTATATTCCTCCGAATAACATCGGAATCGGAATCAGTTTCACTGGGGCGAGGAGACCTCTGAGTGGTATCGGCGAGTTTCCGGAGGCGTTGAGTGTTGGTGTGGTTCATGGCCCATTTGAGGTCATGTAATTGAAAGTTATGGAGAGGCTGAGATTTCACAGCAGGAGAAGAAGAAGAAGAAGAAGAAGACGAAGAAGAAGAAACCATCCCCACAGGTTGAGCTTCTCTTCGTTTCTGTTTAGATTGTTTTTTCTCTCGTTGAGCGAATGATACTGCATTGTGAATAAAAACAAATAAAAATACTCACTTTCTTCTCGACTAGAGAATGAAAATCAAATGGCTTATGAATGAGAAACAATGAGTGAAAAACTTGTTTATAAAGAAGAGAGGAATCTGAGTTCATGCGAAAAAGGAAAAAATAGATAGAATGGTGGACTCAAGTGAAGGGTTTTTGAGGTTTTTATGTTGAAGAAAAAGGAAAAGAAGAAACAGCAGTTATGATGGTACTCTCTCAAACTACGAACAATAGAAGGAAAAAAACATTTGTTTCCGGTTTTGTCCTTTCATGTTTTGTTTATTTACTTCAAATGTATGCAGCTGTTTTAGAGTCTGAACGCGCGCTGTTCTGTCGTTTGGCCACAACTTCAAGGGTTGTACATTGTACAAGTACTGACTAGGGGTGGAAATGCAATTATCCATTTTTTAACTATGCGGAGTGTATTTGAAAAGTTACTCTGATTTGGACTTGGATTGTAATTAATCCATATTTGGGTAATTGTCATAATTAGTAAGTTCTACCATAGATTGAGTGAATGCTCTTTATTTCTTATAGACATTACAGTTCTCCTCAAACCTTTTAATTAGTTATAATCATTTTCAAACTTTTTGACTCGTTTTTAATTTGTTGAACATTACATGCATAATTAATTATAATAATTATCATTTTTAATTTATGTTTTAATTGTAAGAAAATATTAAGTTAAACTCTAACAAGAATATATATAATCAAAACTTAAGGGTAACCTTTACCCCTAGTAACTCGATATATCATTTCATCTTTATTGTATTTTCGCATCAATTTAGTCCTCAAAGTTGTTTAATTCATCATTTTATATCCTGTCCATATATTATAAACCTTAAGTTAGAGTTTAGGGTTCAAGGTTTATGAGTTATGGGGGTTTAGCATTTTAAGTTAGGGTAGGTTATACAATGATGTAATTGGGCAACTTCGAATGCTAAATTATTTTGAAAATACGATGAAGACGAAAGTGATAAATTGAGTTTACTACATAAATAAAAAATTAATCTTTTGCCTATAATCAAATTCATTTTTCATTAAATGAACAAATAATCAAACAAAAATGGTTTGATTTAAGTCTTAAATTTAATTTTAGTTTTAAAAGAAAATCAATTAAATTGAACTTTAAAGTTACAATGATCACCTCTATATCATATCATTACTCGGTGCATAAATGCACTTTCTAAATAATTTTGCTCTTAATTTTCTACCTCTCTTACATATCATGATCATTTAAACTTCAGATTAGATTTAGGAATGGCTAAAATATTGTTCACACATTAAATATCAGTTGCATACTATGATATAGGTGAAAGAATATATTTTGTGTAATATATTCATTGAATGCTACAGATGGAATAATAAAAATATTTAAATTATTCATTTCGTATTTTTCTTTAATAAATTTTTTATTAATACTCATTTAAATTACGCTACAAATTCAATCTGTAATCTAAAACAAATAAAGATGTTCTTATGAACTTGTTACTAGTTCAAGTGATTAGAATAATGTTCATATTATTCATATCATGGGCTCAATTCATATGGGTACTATGTAGTTATATCTAAACCTAGACCAATAGTACGATGGATTAAGAAGTCAAGACTATTGAGAGCAGGGGTGTGCCCAAAAAGAAAGTGAAAGTTGAAAAACGAAATTTCAATGTTGTCAATCGAAAACGTTATAAAAATATAACATTTTAGACTACAAATGAAAATGTTATTAAGAATATAAAATTTCAGGTTACGTTCAACCTTAAATATTATTACTTTTTCGTAATATTTTCGGTTATGTTCATTTTCTCTATTTTTCAAACTTGAATTATTAGGTTGTACTACACGACTATCCAAAAAGAAATGAGAGGAGGCGATTAAGAAAAGGAGTAAATAAGAAGAATAAAAAAAGATGAGATAACAATTAGTATAAAATAGGAAAAACAAACCCTATATATAATGATAATTACAAAATGATATTATAATAAACTATATCAGATTAAGTTGGGCCAAAAAATAGATTATTATTTTTATCAACATCATTTAATTCGTCAATGGGTTATATATATTTTGGATAATTTAGTTTTATTACCCAAAGAGCGGTGAATGTTGGGTTGAACTGTTTAAGCCCACTTACTTTCGAAGGAAATCAACGAAAGCTTCTATTTTAAAGCATGTCTGGACAGAAAGGAAGGATGAACGAGCGAAACAGATATAGTAGGGAACTCAATCAGGAGGTGATTCCCCATCTGGATCGATTCTTCCTATGCGGAGATCGGCTTGTAAAAGATATATGGATTCGTTTGCAAGGAGATAAGGAGTTTTGGGTGCTTGAGATTTAGGTCGGTGCGGATCGGAGTGAGGAGATCTTTCATCCATCCATGATGGGAATCAATATATGTTTATCATAGACTTAGAGTAATTTTCGGGAAGCCAAAACCGAAACGAAACTTCAATGTTAGACTAATACTACCTTCGAGAGAAAATCTTTTCTCCCCATAACAAGGAGAGTTCTTTGTTCCCCGGTTTGATGTATTTGTTTAAGATAAAAGTATATCAAACTTTTATAAAATTTTATCATATCAAATTCGGTAGAAGATGTAAATTATTATTTCATTAATATCATTTAACTCGACAATAAATCATAAATTTATACTTGCATTGAATATTGAGTCATTCGTGGAAGATAAAAAAATATCAAATTCGTATTATATTTTACTACAGGCAAATTGGATTTATCGGACAAATAAGGTCAAAATTTAATTCAACTAAAGTCAAACACTTCGATCATCAAGAATTGTAATTTTATGAAAATTAGTAATTAAATAAACTTAATCACTACGTAATTTTCAACTAATAGAATATGCTAAAATTTAATTTAATTTATTTTTCAATTAGAATTTGAGTTAATATTTAACGATCTCTCATTTGATACAAATTCTATTAAAAAATTAATCTTCAATATTCAACAACTTTAGTTCCACGTAAGTCAAATGTCATTTAAAACTCTCATTACAACAATATGTCTCCAATGTCACTAATAAAACCTAGATAAACAAATTTCTTTGAAACTCTACAACTAGAATCATAGCTATGATTAATTATTAAGAATTTATAAACAAAAACTTAATTAATACGGAATCAACATAGAATAAGATATTCAAATAGACGAAATTTAACATAGTTCATTATTACCTACCTTCACGGATAAGAAAAACAATAATATGCTATAAACATAAATATCGTAAAGAAAATAAGTACTATCCAAAAACTCTCTATATATACTAAAACATATTATATCTCAAAATACTCTCCAATGTCCCAACAAACACATATTTATAATGTAAACCCTTCTAATTTAGTAACTTCTCATTTAATCATTTACTCATACCAACTCATGCAGTTGAATAATACTGAAAATAGATACATAGAGAATCTATTTACTTCATGATCAGATGGAAATATTGACTGGAAAAAATCTCTTTCTAAATAGAGTTGGATGAATAAGACCCAAAACTTAAGAATAATTTATATTAGAATAAACTACGTGTTTAATACTTAAATTTTTAACTTTTTCAAAATCATACTTAGATTTTAATTTTTGTTTCATTTTAGTATCCCACCATTAAAAACTTAAAGCGTCTAGTACCTAAACTATCAGTTTTGGTCCGTTTTAGTACCTAAATTTTCAAAAAAAAAATGAAAAAATAACATTAAATTTGAACACGGGTACTAAAATGAAACAAAAATTAAACTTTAGGTATGATTTTGAAAAAAATTGAAAGTTTAGGTACCTAAACAGACAAAACTTATGGTTTATGTACTAAACACGTAATTTACCCTTGTTATTAATACCTCAAATAACAACTCTTTCATTGTCAAGTTCTGTTTTATACACCCTACTCGAACAATCTACGGGCGTGCCAAATTATATTCCATTCTAAATATATAATAGGTAACACTCTAAGCTCGAATTCATAAAATCAAGTATGTGAAAAGCACAATGTTTCTTCCATTCTTTAAACCACTATTATGCTAACATAATTTAAAAGTTATGCTGTCCAAATCTCATTCAATGATGTAGATAATAGGAAATGTTGCATTGCATAAATCAGTAAAAACTGGGTTAATAGTTGTTTTGTCCTTGTACTATAACTAAATTATTAGTTTGGTATATACACCAACTTTTTCTATTAATTTAATCTTTGTATTATAATTGCGACTATCACTTTATCATGGTCATTTTCCGTTAAAAAATATGATGTGCCCTAAAATCTCATGCAATAAAGTTTTAAAAAAGCTAAAAAATTACATAAATCAAAAAGTCAATAAAAACTAAAAAAAATCCTAAAATATACATATAAAAAACATAAATTTATAATTTCTTTTGATTTTAGTTATACTTCATTTATTTTAAAAAATTTAGATATTTATAAAATTTTGTATTTTCAAGTTATTGTTTAAACTTTATATTTTTTGAATTGAAAGGAATTTAACATTTATATTTTATATTTATTATTGAGTGATTGAAACTTTATTATATGTGTCACCGTGTCATTTGTTCACGTCAATTTTATTAACGAAAAAAATATGATGGGATAAAGTGTATATAAAATGATTGTGTAGGGCCAAACAAATAAAAAAAATACATGTACTAAATTGATTATTCAACTATACTACAAGGGCCAAAAGAGTTATTAACCCTAAAAAATATGCGCTTATAAAGAACTAACCATCAGTGATCTATTCTAAATACCCCGAGATGGGTAAAAAAGTAATTTTATTATATATTCGAAAACAACTAGTTTAGTTATCTATAGATTCGTCCCTGGTTTTCTACATACCAAATAAAACCTCCTAAAAATTTAATAAATTACTATTATTATTTATCTCAATATTTTAATTTTTTTTAAAATAGTTTTTTCTTTTAATTTGGCATAACATGCTTTTTTGGTATGTTATATAAGTATCATATCTGGCGTTATTAATTGAGAATCCACCTTTCTGTTTCATCTTTATTAAGCATATTGTTTTTTAGCTCATTACTAATTAACCTCCATAATTAATAAGTAAATTACATATAAAAACAAAGGGCCCACAGAAGTACTCGAGTAATCTTGTGCATGAACTACACGTGTTCTATTTTTTTTAAATATTTCTCAAATGAATTTGACGTAGTTAAATATTTTTTAATTAAATAATAATAAAATTAAATTTTATTAATTAAAAATTGATATATTTCATATTTAAAGTGATTATACAAATTAATTGAATTATTACACACATTTTCACTCTTCTAATGTATTTAGGATTTAACACGAAATTCATGAATTATGTATATAAAAATAAGAAATAAAATTGTATTTAAGGAAAGTAACTCTGTCCCATTCCTATAAGGAAAGGAAAAGGTCATATTTTCACCAGAGATTTAGAAAGAGAATGAAACGCCTATTTTTAATCAGATAAGCACAAATTTATATGTTTGGATATTCATTTTCCCATTATTTTTATATGCAATTTAAGCATTTTTCCATACTCTTTCCATTATATAAAGAAATTTAAACTTATGGTATTCAACGTTAAATTTTAGGGTAATGGTCATTTGATTATAGTACGGTGTTTTATTGAGTATATCAATTATTAAAAATTACAAAATGACCCTTCGATTATAGGGTGTTGCTATATTTAGTTTCTCAACTATTAAAAGTTACAAAATGATAATCTGACTATTCATGTTTTAAACTCGTTATTTTTCGTTAAATTATTGATGATCGTCTAATGTGGATATTAACACGTTGATTGGGATATGATAAAATATGATCCCATACGACCATCGTTTTATCATATCTCAATCAACATGTTAACGTCCAGCTTAGACGACCGTCAAATTTTTAATAGAAAACAATGAGTTTGGAATATATAAATAGTCAGGTTATTATTTTGTAACTTTTAATAACTAAAGGACTCAACAGAGTAACGCCTTACAGTTAGAGGGTCATTTTGTAACTTTGAATAGTTGAGGGACTCAATAAAATAGCACCCCATAGTCAAAGGATCATTTGTGTCCTTCATCCTAAATTTGAAATGAATTAATTGCATCACATGTTTTTAAATTGTGACTTTTATTCTAAATTATTTTTGTATATATTTTTTAATATTTTAATTTTATTTTAAATTATGATCTTCATTTTAAATTGATCTCTAAACTTTTAAATATTTCAATTTCATCCCAAAATTATATGTATATTTTAATTAAGCACGTCTCTTATTAATAAAATTATTTGGTGAAGTTGTATTATTATATGTTTGAAAAAAAAAAATTTAGGTTAAACTATGATTGATACTATACATATTTAGATTAACACGAGAATGAAATTAAAAGATTTAATAGTTTGAGATTAGTTTAGAATAAAGGCCATAATTTAGATATTAAATTAAAATATCCAGAAGTTCAAAAACCAAATTATAATTGTTGGGAAAACGACTAGGTAGGGGTAGGGATGGCAAACGGGCGGGTCGGGTGCGGATACCCCATCCCCCATCCCCATACCCACCTACTATTTTTCAATCCACCACCCGCCCACCACCCATGATGGGTACAAATTTTCAAATCCACACCCGCCCACGCGGGTACATTTTCAAATCCATCCCCACACCCACTACCCACTAGCGACATACCCATCTAGACCTGCCTGACAACAAACTAATGAGATGTTGGAGTTGGTTCCCAGACAGTTCGTGATGGGGTAGCAGCGCATGCTTCAATTTGTCAGAGGAGTGGCTCTACGAATGTTATAGAGACAGATTATAGGGAGCATGTAGTCGCAGAGCTGGATTGTTGTGTTGCTTTCGATGTTAATGCTCATAGTGAGCCTAATATGGGTTTTGAGGGGCTAAAGAACATGGAAACTGCTTCTTTTGATGTTAATGCTTATACTAACGTTAATTTGTGTTTGGATGGGCAACATGGGCTAAAGAATATGAAAAGTGACGTGGTTAGTGAGATTATGGGTTTAATCAAAGAGCCGAATATTTCCCTAATTAAATACCAGATTAAAGACTAAATATCCTTAATATTAAGTTAAATTATATGTTATATATTATATAATATAATATTAAAATTTATAAATTAGTCTCTAAAATTACAACTAAATTCATAATGGTCCAAAATTTAATAGATATTTAGCTGGGCGGGCGGATGTGGGTGGGTGGATGCGGGGGGGGCGGATGCGGGGCGGGTAATGTCTCAAATCCATTATCCGCCCACCATCCACGACGGGTACCACTTTATAAATCTACACCCGCCCACTACCGCTAAAATTATACCCATCCCCGCTCCAATTGGAGCGGATGCGGTGCGGATGCGGTGTGGAATCCACGAAACCGTACCCGTTTGCCATCCCTAGGTAGGGGAGTGATTAAATTGTTATCGGGCTATAATTAGTTAGGTCTTTATCAGTAAATTGGGTCGTTTAATATCTAATAGAAGATTATAAGTCTGTCGGGCGGTTTTATTAATTTGTTAGAATTTGCGTTGTAGATACTAATGGGCTTAAAGGACCTAAGTTTGTATGAAAGTTTAATGAACCATTTTCATTTAATTATCATCGTCATGTTTCTCGTATGGCTTTAGAATTTTATAGTTTATCGTTGGAAATAATAATTTAAGTCTAATTTGACCAATTTAGATTTGATAAGATTAAGTTCTTTAAATTTGGTTTTAGTCTAATTTTAGGGTTTAAAAGTGATTTTTTAAAATTTGATTTGAAATAATAGTATTATATATTTATTGGTAATTAATGTAATACTTCTTTTATACTTTTTAATTATGATCTTATTTTGTTGAGTATTTTTTTTATATTTTTGTCAAATTAGACCGGATATTGATTTTATCTCAAAATCTTAGTTAGTTTTTTAAACTCAGGTCAAACTAGATTAGTCGGAAATTGATTCAACCGGAATTATTACACTACATAATTATCATATAATTAAATCCTAGTTATATAGACTAATGCTTTTCATATAAATCAAGACACTTGTTGATTGGGATGTCATAAACATGAATGATAAGACACATTTTTACTGTAAAACAATAGAATTGAATAATATTTCTTTAAAGGGTCAACTACATCAAATATTACTAAACTTTAAACGTTGAGTAGTTTATACTATTAAACTTTTAATTTTATCAATTTTAATACTAATATTTATTTTTAAGTGTAATTATGTCACTTTGTCTTTAATGATATAATGGGAAGATGACATGGTAATTGTGCACCGTGACGTTGCTAACGTGACTATCTCAATAAAACAATTTTGTTTTGGCACGACTATTTGATGCTCATAAAGCCTAAAATGACGTCGTTTTGTTAATGGAAAAAATGCTTACCATGAGATTTAAACCAAAATATATAAGACCTAATAAGAAGCAACTGATCACTAAGTTAACTTAACAACTTATTAAATTTTGATAAAACTAATATATTTAATATTAAATAACAGTTTGAATAATAACATTTATTTAATATATTTTTTATTTTTATATTATTTATTATTATTATATATGATTTTAATAAAAATAATATTTTTTTAAAAATCTAAAATTTTGAAATTATCGAAATTCTCAAAACCCAAAGCCGAAGTATTAATATATAATTTCACTCATTTTCGTCGTCGAGTCAACGACTAACGCCCATCACTTTCGTCATTGGACCCTTATTACCAATTACCCCACTCTGTTGTCACTGGAAATTGGTGAACCATGTGTTAATCAATCATTAAATATCAAATGTGAAATATTCTAATCGAACCATGAACGATGCTTGATTGACAAGCAAATGAAGAATGGCGTGCACAAAGAGAGAAAGAGGCTTCAGTGAGAAGGTAATGACGTGCTATCAGAGCTGATGATGAGTGATGTAACGCCCTAGAATTTCATTAAGAACTAATTTGATAAATAAAATTATTTTGAGGACAAGTTAGGCAATTTTTATGTGTTGCGGGATTAAATTTGAAGTGTGAGATGAATAATTTTTTCGTTAGAATTTATTTTGGGAGATTAGTGGCTAAATTGAAATAAATGAATTGCACATCTCTAAGGTGAAAACAAGGGAAAAGTTTGACTCTTTAATGAATTATTATCTATAAAATTTATAAGATATTTTGCTTGGGTGGATATGGACCATTTGATTAAATGAGGTTTTCCATATTCAATTTAGACCCTTGGATATAAATGAAATGTGTGGTTGTTATTTATTATGAAATAAGTTTGTTTGTAAACAAGAGTTAGAGAAAAATGAAAAGAATTATTCATCTTCTTTTCCTTTAAGTCAACGGGTGATAAAATACAAGATGAGTATAAGAATAAAGGTGAAGATGAGTGTTGGAGGCATAAAAGAGCTCAATCTCGAAATTCATGCAACAATAGCGCACATGTTCATGGAAAATGGCCAAAGGTTCGGACTAAGTTAGTAAGCTCGAATTCAGGTTCTAAATAGCCTTATTTTTACTAGAAATTTGTTTAAGTAGAACAATTATGAGCATGTTTAGTTTATCTTGTTATATGATAAGTTCATTACTGGAATTACATAATAAATTTCACTGGTGTAGTCTATGCTGAATTCAATATTGAAAGTATGTGATGAAACCTGATTTTTATGTTGGAATCTGAACTTTTAGGTTGGAAACATTATTATTTTAAGTTAGAAACCATATTTTAGGTTGCAACTCAAATTTTAAGGTTGAAATCCATATTTAGGTTGCAACCTAGATTTTCATGTTGGAATCCAAATTTTAGGTTGCAAATCAGATTTTTAGGTTATAAGCAAGGTGATGTATCGTACGAGGTACACACATAAATATGTAAGTGGTGATGTATTGTACGAGATACATTCCCAGTTACAAAGCAAAGTGATGTATTGTACGGGGTACACGCCTAAATATGAAAGTGGTAATGTATTGAATGGGATACACACCCAATTACAAAGCAAGGTGATGTATCGCACGGGGTACATATCTAAATATGAAAGTGGTGATGTATCGCACGGGTACATATCTAAATATGAAAGTGGTGATGTTTTGTATGGATACACACCCAATTACAAGCAAGGTACACCTAAATATGAAAGTGGTGATGTATTGTACGGGATACACACACAATTACAAGAAGGGTGATGTATCGTATGGGTTACACACCTAAATATAAATTTGATGATGTATTGTAGAGGACACATACCTAATTAATAGAATGTTGCCTACCAACCATGAGTAGTGAAATATTATATTTGTATATCTATAGAATCAAGGTATGACTTGGTAAAAAAACCCATGATATCATCGAGAAATGAGATAAATGAGGGATAACAAGTAAGTTTGCTAAGGTTAACGAGAGCTCGAGAATACGGTACTCTAAGTACGATTAGAAATTTTGAACGGTGTTTATGTACATATTTCACTTACATTCTAAATTTATGGTTATGAGTTATTTGAATCATTATTTAGATTAGTGAGTTGGAAGTATGTTGTATGTAATTAATGTTATATTTTAGAGTTTTGGAATTGGATATGACAATTTTTTATACTGTAAATGAGATTATCGAGTGAACCACTTTATTGAATTCGAAGAACATCCTAGATTGAATAACTATCGTGTCCATTACATAAGAAATTTAGAGTTGCTAAGATCACAGATATGATAGAATGCGTGAGATGTTTTTAATGAGAAATTATATGGTAACCTCTAAACTTTGGGTAAGTATAATGAACCCGACTGAGAATGATAAGATTACGAGAAACCTTGATTAATGGCTTAAGTTCATAAATGGTCATCATGTTGGTTTTATGAGACTCGTTAAATATAGTAGGGTCGATGTGTGCTCATTGGGCTTAATAACTCACCATTTTAATTATTACCTTCTAAAGTTTAGTATTTAGGGATCATGACAAGACAATGACATCATCATAGGAGTCTCAGTGGGAGTACCAGATCATAACGATGAGAACTTGTATGAGCATGTAGAGGTCGTGATTGTCTTTTATTATTTGGGTCGTATTATAAATATATTCATTACTGGTTTATTTTATATGATATTTTGAAACAAAGGAGCTCCAATTTTATAAATTGTTTTAAAATTTTGAGTGAATTCTGTGTTTCGAAGCCGAAAAGTTTCTATTCACCTCGGTGTCCCAATGTGATACCTTCGATTTAGGTACATTTATCGGGTCGAGTTGAAGGTGTTACAGGTGAATTTAGGGATTGTGATTTAGAGTTTAGAGTTTTTTTTGGGATTTCAAGAATTTAGTTTTTTTAATGATTTTTTGGAATTTAGTGTTTTTTTTTAATTTTACCAATTTTTTTTAAATAAAATAAATTTATTTTGGGTATTTTTTAGCACCAAACATATTTATACAAAAAAAGGCGTCGTTTTGATGAGGTAGCAATTTCAGCTATGTCATAGTGCATGGGTGTCATGTCATCTTTCCGTTAGATCATTAACGACGGAGTAGCATAATTGCATTTAAAAGTAAATATTAATGCTAAAATTGACAAAATTAAAAATTTGGTAGTATAAACAATTCAACACTTAAAGTTTGATTGCATATGGTGTAGTTTACCCTTCTTTAAATTGTGTATAAAAATAATATTATTTTTATACACAATTTCAAATATATATATTGACAAGAAATAAACTCATTTGTCGTTTGAATAGTGATGTATGATGGTAGATTATTCATTAATTTTATCTCAACAAATGTATATAACGATCAATTTAGGTAATAATGATTGGTTATTATTCACTTTTATTTATTATATAATTAAACAATTTCTTATATCAAAATTAATAAATAATTAAATTATTAAATTATTATATTTTTATATAATTAATTTTTTAACTATATTTGTATATTAAAGTGTATATTAAGATAAAGAATTATATAATTTAATTAATTTAATAAAATAATACTTTCAATATAAATCATCATTAATAATTGTATGAAAAGTAATACTAATGAATTTAAAGTGCCCAAATTATACCGCTTTTTCCAAATAGTTACTCCAACTTTTTTTTTTATTAATCTAAGTACCTAACGTTATAAACATTATCATTTTAGATGTCCTGACTGTTACGACCGTTAAAAGACATTTGTCGTGTTCATGTAATTTTGAAAAATTTATTGAAAATGTTTTTTTTAAAACCCAAAATTTTTGAAAATATGAGAAAAAAACCCTAAATTTGATCCTTATACCCACATTGATCGTTACCCTTACCACCGTTACTATCGACTAAACCTCCACTCGATGACCAGTTTTCTTGATGAAGAGCCAGTACAATTGGAGTCGACAGACGTTGGATCAAGTTCGTCGTTTCGTTGGTTTTACTATTGATTTTATCACTGAGGCGTGGTTTTTTTTTGGGGTAAAAAATCGTTGAGTGGAGGAGTGTTCGGGGATAGGCTCAGTCGATGGTAACGACTGCCAAAACAATGATTCGTATGGGTATATTTGTGAAATTAGGGTTTTCAAAGTTTTGAGTTTTTTTTAATATTTTGGAAAAGTTTAGGGTTTTCATTAATAAAAATATTTTTATATTTTTATTTTTCTTCAATATTATCAGAATTTGAAACATGTCACTTAACAATTTTTTTAATGACGGTTACATTCTAAACATCTTATGAACAAAAAAAATTAGATACTTATTTAGAAAAAAAATATAATTTAAACATTTATTTTATAATTAAGCGTATTTAAAATACCTTGAAAAAGCAATATCTAATTAGCCAATTTACTTTGTGATCCGACTTTGAAGTTACAAATGCCCTTTAAGGGGGGTATATAGGTAAATCCACATGCTGAAGCAAGTTAAAGCCCTTGACTTGAGAGTTCCTACGGATACGCTTCGCCCTCTTCTTCTCTGGTTTTTGCCGAACCACAGGCGATGGCTCAGCCTGGTGAAATTCCTATAAATCCCCCACTGGCCTCCGCCTCTCAAATCGAAGCTCAATCACCGTACCCGGTCCAATCCCAGCATCCGCCCCGAAAGGATATTTTGTCCACCGCCAAACGCCGTCGCGAGGAAGAAGACCCTACGGCGGCATATGATACGGGAGAATCGGCCCCAAAACGACAGGCAAAATCACAGGACGTTATTTTCCGTATCGTCGTTCCTTCGAAGCAGATCGGTAAAGTAATCGGCAAAGGAGGTCATAGAATCCAAAAGATTCGTGAAAACACCAAAGCCAACATCAAAATCGCCGATGCAGTCGTTGTAAGTTTAGAAATATCACCATTTTTTTATATTTTGTCTTCCATTTGATTATTTTTTAATGAAGTAATTGGTTAATTCCTATAAAAAAAAGTAATTGGTTAATTAATTTGTTAATGTTTCTCAGCGACATGAAGAACGTGTGATTATTATAGCTCTAAAGATAATGAGAACATGGTTTCTGATGCGGAAAATGCACTTCAGCAGATAGCTACGTTAATCCTAATGGTAACCCGTTTACTGCGAGTGTAACTGAAACAAAAAAGATGAGTTTCAAGGCATAAGAGCTCGGAAAAATATGCCCGTTTGTTATTTTCATGGGTTTTATTGTTGTTTTGAACCGTGGGCATTTTTTGTATCCTATTTATTAATAGGAAGATGATGGTAGTACAGAAGCAGCAAGGGTCGGTGCTGTCGGTGCAGGACATGTTGCAGCAAATACTATAAGACTTTTGATTGCTGGGTCGCAAGCAGGCAGCTTAATTGGGATGTCTGGCCAAAACATTGAGAACCTGAGGTCTTCCTCTGGAGCCTCTATCACAATTCTTGCTCCGAACCAGTTGCCCTTGTGTGCATCAGCTCATGAATCTGATCGAGTTGTTCAGGTTAGATTTTAACATGGTTAAAGCTTGATGAAATAGTCTTGCAAACATTGTTCCCCCATTTTTGAATCTTAACTGTGTCCTGTGTTCTAGTTCTTGCTCTGATATCGCTGAATGATGCTCAAATTCTTACTGAACTCAGATATCAGGTGATTTTCCAGCCGTGCTGAAGGCTCTGGCTGAGATTGCTTATCAACTCAGGTATAATAAGTGGAGTTTTTCTCGAGTTTATTTCCTAAATACGACTAGCTATTTTCTAAAGATGAAATATATTTAACTTTTATGTTGGATCCATGTTCAGGGAAAACCCACCACGGCAAGTGATTTCTATTAGTCCAGCATATAATTTTAATTTGCTTCGCCCTGCTCCGCCCCAGCCATTTGTGGACCCTACTTCAGGTTAATCATTAACTTCCATAAGCTATTTTTAGCTGCCAACTGCTACATTCTGTGGCTATCAAGTTTTAATATTTTCTTATAACCACATCATCTTTAGGACAACCACTCTTGCAGCTGATTTTGTAACTTTCGAGATGGTGGTTTCGGAGACATATATTGGTGGATTGATCGGTAGATGTGGCTCCAATATTTCAAGGATCAGAATCGAGTCTGGAGCAACTATAAAGGTAGGTGGATTTTTGTTTCTTACTTTCCCTATGAATTCAATCTTAAGCTATTCTTTGACTGAACTTTCAGGTGTTTTAGGTCAATTATCCATGTTTACAAATTAGGTGTGACCTTTTCAACTTCTAAATGTATTAGTTTTACTGTTGCAGGTTTATGGTGGGAAAGGAGAACAAAATGTGAGGCACATTCAGTTCAGTGGTAGTTCTCAACAGGTAATGATTTTCATTAAAGGTTGGAGATTCTGTATTTTTAGCCCAAAGATTTATTGGCGTAATCCATTGTTACACTTTTGATGTTTTCTCCTATCAAAACACTGTTTCATAATGTCATATAGGATCTTGACTAGTAAGACTAGAGTTATACAAGAAACAGAAATAGAAATCTAGTGTAATAGAGGAAACAAACAAAACTCCAATTTCCTGCCATCTATATATTTATCACCTTCCTTTTCTAATATTGCTATACACTAAAGACAGCCTCATTATTACTTCCCTTCTCGGAGTTGAGATTGTCCTCAAGCTCAAATTCAGGATAAGCTTCTTGTAAAATTCCAAACTGTTCTCAGGTGGTGCTTTCTTTAAAATAACCTACCCATTGCACTGACACTTCTTGTTTACCTTGATTATGCATGCTACGAATGATAGCTTGTGGGGTGGGTAAGGCCTTGCTGTCACACACTAAGGAAAGTCTTTGACAGCAGTTGGTTAGGGTCCTTTGTATTCTTTGAACAAAGAAACATGGAACACATCATGTATCTTGCTGTTCACGGGGACCTCAAGTTGATAGGCACTGCTCTTATGTTGTTCAAGATCTTAAAAGGACCAAAATACTTCAAGAGTAGTTTGTGATGCTTTTGTTTAGTTATTGTCAATTCTTGATAGTGCTGAAGTTGTAACCAAATTCAACCTCCAACTCTAAAATTCAAGTTTCTATTCCCCACATCTTAAGTGTTCTTCATTCGTTGTTGAGCTTGCAAGAGTCTGCCCTAGCATTTTTGAAAAGTGCATCCCCATGTTGTAGAGTTTTATCCGCAATTTCAATCCTCGTAGAGCCAACCAAATAGGAAAGAAGCTGAGATGGGTCCTTGCCATATACTTTTTTTTTTTTGATAGAAGTTGGAGGTCTCATTAAAAACTCCCTTCGTATTCTTCCACATACTTAGAAGTATGTTGAAGAACAAGGAAGGGAGAAAAGAGTGCCTCATATTTTATTAAATATAATACTAAGTACATGAGGTAACACCAAACCCACATGCGGGAATAAACACCAATACAACCCATATCACCTAGAAATCTTACATCGTCAACCAAAAAGCCCCTAAATCACCTCAAGATGTAAGATAACATAACAAAAAAACCAACAATTACAACCACAAACTTAAAAACGCCTCTGAATACAGCAGCCGAACAATCACAACCCAATTGGAGGATCAAGTTCTAAAGAAATATCGCAATCTTCAGGAACCCAAGAATTAGGTTTGAAGGAAGGATCAACTTCATGCACCAAGATTTTGAATAAATGATCCCCGACCTTCAACTCCAACAACTCATTAATTCTCACTTGAGCGTTTGTGAGTATTTGGATTTTAGCCCGATCAAAAGACGAAGGGAACTCACAACTGTTATCGATTGCTATTAACTTGCCCCACTTAGTAGCTATGTTTTTGAAAGTATCCCAATTCCAAGCGTGAAAAGGAATACCTTCGCAAACTAGCCAAACGCGCCGGCTCTCCACCACAAGGCTCTCAGACCAAGTTTCCACTCTGGAAAACCATTCTGCAAGAGTTTCTAACTTTTCATCCTTCACGCATCTCAACGAATTAGAATCTTCAAAAACCATTAGAACTACATTTCCAGCAGCTCTCATAAGCGTGAAACCCGCTAGTCCTTTGGCTTGTATTTGGTTAGCAAGATTACCAATCTTGATAAAGTTCTTGCACCACCCCACAAGACAGTTAGACAACACATGAAGTTTATCTGCGTCCACAACACCCTCAACTTCACAGTGTTTAATCGTCGGAAAAAACTTCCAGCCCCGACTTACTATGAACAACTTTCGAGGACTTTCGCCAGTAAGACTGTCGGGGTTTATGTTTAGCCAAAGAGACTCTAATTTTGTTGCCGTAAATACGATAACCATTCATCTTAGAAATCGATGTCTTTGCTTCTTCAATTGTAGCAAAGCGAATAAACCCAAAACGAACCCCATTCGAGTTTCTTTTTTTGGGAATGAAGGCATCAATAACTTGACCATGTGAGCCAAATATGGATCCAAGTTTCTTCCAATGGATCTTCTCTGGAAGGTTTTCGATAAAAATCGTGTAACACTCCTTTCTGGACCCATTGCGAAAATCTGGTTGGCCTTCTTTCGACCGATTATAAAACCCATTTCTTCTTCTTCCCACCACTTCGGAAAATTTTGCATCGGAATACCCTTTCGAATAGATTTCCTTGGCACCACCATGATCAACATTAGCGACTGGAAGCGTTGGTGTTGCGTGAACAAAAGACAGCTTTCCGTTCCTATGTTTCCCTTCTTGTGAGCATTTCTTCAAAGGACTGGATGATAGTGGACTTTCACCCGACCTCGCCGAAACTGATCCCGAAATTTGTTGATTTTGGGTTGAAGGAGAGTGTCTGTAAGTGGTGCCGTCGGA
Organism: Hibiscus syriacus; assembly: GCF_006381635.1. Classification (NCBI taxonomy): domain Eukaryota; kingdom Viridiplantae; phylum Streptophyta; class Magnoliopsida; order Malvales; family Malvaceae; genus Hibiscus; species Hibiscus syriacus. Next base: position 22,882 of record NW_024062434.1, read on the forward strand.
CTCAACTATCCAACCCGCCTCACGTGCCAAGGCTGCCAAAACATCGTTCTTAGCAGCATTCGGTGGAATAGAGAAGTTACCAAACTGTCTCAATCCGGCCAACAAGCGTCTGGTAAAAACTCTTCTTTGCGGTTTCCGTAACCTTGTCCTCTCCTTTTCATTCTCAATTTTACGATTGTCCTTACCGGAGTAAGATGAAGAGGCAGCACCAGCGGATCCAGATTTCTTGAGAAGACTGCCTCGTGGAACTGCATTTTCCTTCATTTTAAATCATTAACCCGCTTATTCAACTCTGCCACTAATGCTTTAAGAGCCTTCACTTTCGCTTCTAATTCCTTGGCAGACTCCAGGGGGAAATCACCAGCTGCAACACGGCAGCCTGGTTCAAGCGGGAGATGAGAACTCCTAGACGAAGAAGGAGGAACAATAGGAGGCCTCACGGAGGAAGCAGCCACCGCACCAGCTGAGTCAAACCCTCGAAGTTGGCTGGGTTGAGACGTGGGTTGGGGTTCCATGGTGAATACTCAGCTGTACACCACTGCTCGACACAAGAGAAGACGGGATTAGGTCACGTTTAGGCACTGCGCTGGGTTGAGTGGCGGAGGCGAACTCGGACGGCTGGAGGCTTCGAAAATCTGCAGAGGGCGAGTGTAGATCTGCGACTAAAGACAGCGTTTTTCGCAAATGCAAGTCCAGATCTGTATTCACCGTGAGCAGACGACCATCCTAGGAAAAAGCGGCGTCAAACGGTGGTCAGAGTGTGGCGGCGGACGGCTGACGGCGGCGTCAGGCGGCGGGCGGCGGCAGCGGCCAGCAGGCAACAGACGAATGAGACAACACTTTTAAATTTAAAAACACCTGGGCCCTAGAGAGAAGCGGGAACTTCTCTCACTAGATATTTTATTTACTTTCGTGGCATGGTCCTTGCCATATACTGATTGTAAAGGGGTGGCACCAAGGACGGTGTGATTAGAGGTGTTGTATCAATTGAGGCCCATGGAACACAATCGACCCACTGTTGTTTCTTAGTAGAGATGCATCACAAATACATCTTTATTGTTTGATTAACCACCTCTTTTTGACTGTCAAGTTGGGGGTAATATGCTGAAGAAAAGGGTCTATGGTTCAGTTGAAGGCATTTTTCTTTAGAAGAGATGTTGAGGGTGCAATCACTTGCCCATTGTCCTTGATGATTTTTTTGTAGTATCTTGCCAACCAAAGAAAGTCCTGTAGAGCCTTGGTTTTAGTATGATTAGCCTTTACTCTATCACTATGGATGACATGACCAAGATAGGTTATCAGGGACTCAACAAAGAAACACATATACTTCTTTAAAAACATGTTATCTCGCAAGAGTTCAAAAACTAGTCTTACATGATGCATATATTCATTGCTATAAATTAATATGCCATCAAAGAAGAATAAAACTAACTTATGCAAATAAGGGTGGAAAATGTCATTCATCAAACTCTAAACTGTAGAAGGGATGTTGGTAAGCCCGATTGGCATGATAAGAAACTCAAAGTGCCTCTGGTGGGTTTGGAAAGTTGTCTTTTCCACATCTGTGATGCCATTCTAATTTGAAAATAACCCGACCGTTAATTCAATTTTGCAAATTGTTTTGCCCTATGAAGTTCATCCAACAGATCATCCGCTACAAGAATTGGATATTTATCCCTCACAGTGCAAGCATTAAGCTCGCAATAATCAACGCAAAACAGCCATTGCCCATCTTGCTTCTTTACCAATAGTATTGTAGAAGAGAATGGGGATCTCCTGGGCTGAATGAGTTCTTGTAGCATTTGATCACATTGTTTCTAAATCTCATCTTTTGAAAATGTGTATCGATATGGTCTGATTACAATTGGACCTGATCCTAGTTTAAGAGGAATGCAATGGTCACATCCACTGTTAGGAGGCAACCCAAACAGCTCTTGGGACGAATGTGCGAATTCAACCAATAGTTTATCCAAGACTATAGTAATTGAATTCTGACCTTGAATTTTACCAAGTCGTGGAACTACTTCTGGGAGCTGCTCTTGCCATAGTATCTCCTTTTCGTTTACAACAAATTTCATCGTCAAGGAGCTAAAGTCCCACAAAATCTGACCGGTACACAACCATTTAAGCCCCAAAATCACATCAAACCCCTCATGGTATGCAATAAAAATCAGCTTGAAAGCTGTCATTTGCATCCACAAACTCTGCTGATTTACAAATACCTATGCTAGGCCATAGTTACATAAATTGCTCAATTGCCCACGATCTACGTACCGTACGCTGCGATACAAAAAGCGGTACGAACGTGTTCCAGTTCGTTTCAAAATCGCGATTCGGTACGACGATCCAAAATTGACTGTGGAAGGAGCTATTCATCGTCTTTTTTTCAATTTCGAAGGTATTAAGTGTGTGTGTGTGTTTATTTTGAAAGAAAGGAAAAGAAAAAACCGCAAACAAGATTCACCCAACAACCATTATTTAGCAAACAGAAATAAAAAAAATATGAGAGAAAAGAAAGAGAAAGGAAAAGAGAAAGATGAAAGCTTATCTGCTTTAGGCGTCAGAAAATTCGAAGGTCACCGCCGCATTCAAAAGGGGTTGAGAGGTAATTTCTTAGATCTAAGGTTTTTTTCTTGGTTTTTGGGGAAAAGGGTTCTAGATCCAAGTTTAGGAGGTTGAGAGGGTTGTTTTGGGCCTTTTATGTCAAGTTCCGGCCGTCGTGGATCACGCCGTTGAGTGGCGGTGCTCTTTCCGTCGATAGAGAATGCAGAGAACTCCCAAGTTCTGTTTTTCTGTTTTGTTGAACAAAATGAAGGCTTAGGCTTTTTTTGAAACCCAAAAAAGTGATTTATATTACTATGGATACAACATCTTTTAGAACCTGCGTCTAATAGGGGTCTAACCACGTAAAGGCTCCCTTTAGTTTCAAGTTGTTGTGTTTTGGTCCTTGCTTAGAGGTTCTGTAACTTTCCAATATGGTTCTTAAGTTTTACATGCATTTCATTTCGGTCCCAAGTTTATTTATTTATTTATGTTGTTTCAGGCATTTGACCTTCAAGTTTTGCATGTTCTATTTTAGTTATCTTTATACATTAGGTGGCAATATATACACACACTTAATACCTTCGAAATCGCATTCCGGATCGATCCGAAATGAGTCTACCCCCCTCGTACCGAATTTTAGGGACCTAGCGAATTGCGATCCCGTTCCCGTACCGGAGCGTACCGCGATCCATGTGACTATGTGCTAGGCACTCGTTCTACATTTGCCACACAAACTTGCAGCCCAGGTTTTTCCCATACTTCCAATCCCAACTTTGGCGTTGAAACTTCACTTAAGAAGTTGTGTACTGCCTGAATCGATGAGTACTGGTACTGTTACTCCCAAAACCATTGCTATCAATTGCATAGTAGGTGAGTTACGAGTACCGCTGATGGCATGTAAAGAAATTTCAAGATCATACACCACATCATTATCTTGGTCGCCTTCATAATCGGGTACTTAAATTTCAGAATATCCTCTTACATTTGCGACCCATGGAAAAGAACTCATCACAATTATAACACAACCCCTTAGCCCTTCTTTCCACCATTTTTCTGTGTCAATCTCTTGATAAAGGGCGCAAAAGAACCTACTTGCTGTTCCCCATTGGTTTCGTTGGTTGTCCCCCTCCCTTTGCATTCAAGTTCTCAGTCATTGGAATGATAGGATTGCTCCCAATGTTTTGGGAAGTTGGCCAGTTCTGGTTGGTTCGAGATGACATTTTTTAAGAGACTTTTTGTTTATGTTCCAATGCTCGAGTCATGTTCATTGCAACTCCAAGTTTTCCTGGCTGCTGCATCTCAATATCGATTCTTAGTTCCTCTACAGCGGTTTAAGATCAGAAGTCCTAGCCAATAATGATTGAAATTGGCTTTGATATTCTCTACAGTCCTGGTCTGTTTCAGGTTGGCAAGTTCCCCCAAGGGGTGATTACTTATAGGTGGCCCAAACAACATTCCTTGGAATGTCCCAATCAAGGCCCGCCTCTTATATTTTATCAAACCATAGTTGTTCCTCTCCTAAGAGAAGAAATGCTGCTAAGCCTACCTCATAAGCAGTGTTTAAAAAGGTGCAACTGAGGCGCGCCTAGGCGAGGCGAGGGTGAAGCGTCTAATTAGTTAGGCGAGGCACTTTCAATGAAGCGCAGCAAGGCGCGCCTAAGGCTCTAAGGCGAGGAGTTGCCTTTTCAAATATTTGTCTTTTTTTTGTTTTTTATTATGTTTTACATACCAACTTGTATATCAACAACAAAAAGGAGAGAATATGAAATTTCAGTTGGAGAAAAGAGTAAAACATGGTGAGGGTGATTACAAAAGAGAGTTTCATGGGAGACGTAAGAAAATTTGGCCTGAAATACAGATGAAGGTGGGTGCTTTACTTTATATAATTACTGTTTGTTTTGAAGTTTGAAAGAGAGAAACAAAGGGGGATGAATAGAGGCCATTTTTGGTGTTAAAAAAGAAGACTGAGCAGAGACTAAATGAGAGGCATGCATGCACGGATTGAGAATGAAGAAAAAGATAGGTTTCAGTGAATTTTGTTGCATAGTTATGGGTTCTTGAGCAGCACGTTTAACATATGGCGAAATTTGAGTCCATGAGAAAGAAATAAAAGCTTGGGAACAAATTTTAGAAATATGAAAAATGGAGGATTAGGGTGGATTTGGAGAAGTGGGGTTTACGGTGTAGGTGGTGTTAACAAGAATGAGACAGTAAGAAGCTGATGCCAACTCATTATTAGACTTATTTATTGTTTCAGTTTCTTATAAATTGTGGACCAAGGAAAGGGGGTTTGCTTGGGTTCTTCAATGGTGAATGGAACAAAAATGATGTTTAATACTTAAAATGCTGATAATAAATACACTTTGATGATCATATTACATGAAGTGTTATTTTTGTTTGATTATACAACTGGAAAAAATTTATATATCTTTTATTTTCGGAAAAGTGCTCCTCACTTCAATAAGGCATGCGCCTGGGCTATAAAACCTCTATCGCCTTAGTGCGCCTTGTGCCCTTTTTTATACTGTTCATAAGTGGGAAATTCCATCTTAGAGTATCGTGACAATATGGTCCTACCTTGTTGCTAGTCTAAATTCTCCTTTTTGCCTCCGCTGCTGTCTTGTCCCCAGACTAAAGTTATAAATGGAAACGGCAATAAAAATCTAATGTAATAGAGGAGTCGATGAAACTCTAATTTATTGCCTTCTCTGATATTGCTTTATAGTAAAAGCATCCAGTTCAGATTCTTTTGTCAGTTGTCTTACCTTGTTGCAATTATGGATTCTTCTCAGGTTGCCTTAGCAAAGCAGAGGGTTGATGAATGCATATATTCTCAGATGATGCAACAAGCTGGGACTCTTCCAGGGTAATTTTAACCACCATATTTAGTTTTTCATCTTGCCATTTGTTTGGAAATAGTCAATAATGCAGTTGCATTCTTTGACGTGAGAATCATTGAAACTCTGTTTCTGTATATCCTTGGTTGTGTATAGATTTAGTTTACTGTATCCATGCACACTAATGAAAATTGAGCGTTTATGATGATCACATCAGTGCTCAAGATGGGGTGTTAGGCTTTTAGCATATGTCATATATTATTGTTTGATAATCCATTCAGCTCCGAGTATTTCATCTGAGCATGATTTGAGTGGAGCCTATATCTAATTCATATATCTGGTTGGTCGTTTGAGGTATAATCCATCATGTTTATTAAACCGATGTGTCTTATTCATCATCATGCTTTACCTTAAGATGTATCCATTGATGACCAAGTCTCATCATGTAGAAGTTTGAAGATGGGGGCGATTTGTGCCCCTTGTTCTGGTTCTTCACCAAGCTAAACATATATGTATTTCTCTCAGTTTGCAGATGTAACAGAAGCCGCAACGAAATATCCTTCTGATCATATCAACAGTGGAAGGCCTGCTGTATTGGCTCAATGTGGTGTTGCACCTTCTGGCCTAGTAGCTAAGACTCCCAAGTCATTATGAAATGTTTCTAAATGGATAGACATGTGAATCGCCAAGTTTTTAGTTTGCTGTTTAAGCGTATGGGGCAGGCTTGTATTCTACTAATGATTGAAACTAGAGCAGTGCTTGAAGGTTGAAAAGATAACTAAATTGACGTTAACATGGTTAGAAAAATGGAATGCTTCATCATTTGCCTGATATGTTCGAAGCTGTAAACTTCATACATGGTTCGTTTAGTGTATTTTTTTTTGGTACGCATGTACGTAGTTTTTGTGCTTTACGAAGGGAATGCATCTGTTAAGTTCACGTGTGAACTGTGAATAAATTAAAGGGCTTAATTGAGGTACTAAAAGCATAGGGACAGGGACAGGGACAGGGACAGGGACGAAGCCAGAAATGGCCTAGTATAAAAAGTCGCACAAAAATGGTGGTTAAGTCTAAAAGAATTAAAATTGAGAGTCTAGATTCGTAAACACCCTACATATATTTTAATAAAATAAATTTTGGAGCAACCGTCTCCTAGGGTCTTACGTGAATTAATTAGTTAAGTAGAGTATTTATTATTTCATAAATTAGTAAAGCTAGAATTTCATCCAAAAAAAAAAGAAAAGGCAATTCTTTATAAAAAATAATATATTTTTAAATTTTTTAAGCCTATCCTTTTGATTAACATTTATTATTAAATTTAGTTATTTTTTTATCACTGATTCGGTATTATAAAATACATTTTTTATGGATTAATTCGTTTTTAATGAAATTTTAGAATTGTTTAGAATTTTGATAAAACATCTAATAGAGAATTATAATGTGTAATATTTCAAAAAAATATTAGTACCCAACACATTAAAAGTATCTTACTATTAAAATTTGTTAATGATTTGATTTTTCTGATTTGAGAGTTTAATTGATTTAATTTATAAATTTGAGGATTTCATTGTGTGTAGAAATACTTGATATAAGATTTTTTTCCTTTCAAAAAGTTTGAGGGTTAAGAGAGCAAAGAAAACGAGACAACGTACTAGATCAAACATGTAATAAAGCTTTTGGGTAGAAAAAAATAAGTATCAAGAAATGGCAGGGGGTGATTTGATAATTTGAGATTTTAGTCGCAACTGAGGATAACATAACATGAATGCCTTACGCGGCAAACGGCTACTCTAAGCCTGGAGAAGGAGCCATGCCCATCATTCTCTCAACTCCCCTTCTCTCCGAAACCTGGTTTATCTGTAAGTAGCCGACTTTCTCTTGCGTTTTCATCATCTTTATTGGAAAACTTGTCTGCAAAAGGCGGAATTGTTAATGTCCTTCTTCCAACAGCTTTTATGCTTTCCATTTTCTGGGTGTTTCTAATTCCACCTTTTAAAATATCCTTCGTTATTACTTCTTTCTCCATGAAAAATACTTTACCCATGTGATGTTTCCAATTTGGCCTTTTTTTATTGCAACCCTTAACCACAACTGCACAAAACAGATGATTTTATGTTAGGGTGCGAATTTAGTAACTTATATTATAAATTTAGAGTGTACACAATTACAACATTTTAGCTGTACAAAATTGGATTCTCGATAGAAAATACAAAGAAAATACCATATATGTGTCGGATGTATACTTGTATCCTACGTTCACACTCTAGTGTAAGTAACATATGAATATGGTGATGCCTTTCATTTCATCCTATTTTGAACTGTTATCTCCTATGGGTTTTGGCAATTCCTGCATTAAGGTGCTTGTATGTTTCATGAATTTCTTTTATCAATCAAGCAATGAACTCAGATGTGTCATATTTCTATACCTTTTCTATATCAGTATATCTTGTTCATACTTTTTGACATGTTACATTTCAGCACATTTCGGGGTAAGAAACTTTTCCACTCAAAGGAAAAAAAATGCAATTTTCTGCTCAAGTCATGGTTTAAACGATAATAGGTGAGGCAGCTGTTATAATCTCTTCCTTTCCTATGTTTTTAAAGGTTGCTTACGTCCTTATCTTGGTGCATCTTGTTTTGGGTTAGTGTTCGTCGGAAGGAAAACTCTAGTCGTAGGTTTCTTCTTTTTGTTTTAGTCTCATCAGGCTTGTCTCCGACCTTGACTTCTTCCGGAAAGACCAAGAGTAAGAACCCATATGACGAAAAACGCTTGCTAGAACAGAATAGACGGAGACAAAAAGAGAACAATGCTCCCGAAGACTTCCCGAATTTCATTAGAGAAGGTTTGTGTTGCAATGATAGGAAGTTCAAACCGTCTTGTGATATCTAGTAGGATGCACTCCATCTACAAATATTCACCCGTTTCCAAATTCAGGCTTTGAGGTTAAGGTTGTAACTTCGGAGGATTACAAAAAGAGTGATTCGGGGCTTAAATACCGGGATTACGAAGTTGGTAAAGGTGATTGCCCAAAGGCTGGGCAACAGGTTTTTTCTTTCGTTGTCTTTTACCAATCCGTTCCTTTCCATTATTTGCATTACTATAAATTTATTACTCGAATGAATCTTTATCAGCATGCACATGTTTTGTTTTGGCTGCATTTGTAGTAATCTTGTATCGTTAGGAGAATACTTCTCTCTAATATCATGATTAAGTCCACATTGAATTTCATAAGATATTCTTACTCTTTAAAGTCGGTTTTGCGGACTATTGAAGCTACATCATATATGATTGATATATCCATTTATGTTTCCTAACTACAAAAAGGCTTTCAGGTCACCTTTCACTATATTGGTTATAATGAGTCTGGCCGGCGCATTGATAGCACCTATATACAGGGTGCTCCTGCCAGAATCCGCGTGGGAACTAATGCAGTGGTTCCAGGTATAAATCTGGCTTAACATCCCCTGCAAAAGATAAGCAACGAACTGTATAAAGGAATATACACAAAGAAACAATTGAAATAGATGACATGTGCAGGATTTGAGGAAGGAATTCGGGACATGAGGCCAGGGGGAAAGAGAAGGATAATCATTCCTCCAGAGCTTGGACCACCGGTTAGTGATTCCTATGGCTAATTTTATTTCCTTTCAGCACGCTACCTTGTTTTCGGGTTTACTTTGTGTTTCTAATGTTGCCATAACCTTTGACCAGTACCAAGATTATTCATTCCATATGCTTCTGCAATTAGGTCAGGTTCGATATGAACATAAATTTTCTTTGTTGATTAGTAGACCGAAAGGAATCACTCCTCTAGATATTGAAAAAGGAAGGCAATTCCCTCGGCTCTTATCTCGACCAACATTCTGTACGATGTTTCTTGCTATTGATTGATTGAACATCAAACACCAACTGCTTCTCCAGTATGTTATGAAAACAATAGCGGAGTCAGCTGTGTAGGTTACTGTATTATGTTTGGATCATATTCTAAATAAGCTCGATAAAGCGAGGTCCTTTTCGAGGGTCTCGATCCATTTAAGTTAAATTAGTAGGAAGAATGACTGAAAATTAAGTTCTTGACACCTAAAAAACCGTCGAGAAAAGAAAACTGTAAGCAACAATGCTACTATAATGTTCATTTCCCACGTCTAGATTCCCTGTTTCTGCCATGGGTTAGATCAACTTCGATTAACTCGATTCGTCGGAAATCATGTTTCCCTTTGCAGGTGGGGCCTTCAACATTTTTCAGCTCGAAACAATTTGAAGTTTTTGATATAGAATTACTGGGCATACAAAACTGTCAAAGGAGAACCATAGCCTTTTATTCTGATGTTGTATGCAGTTGAACGATTGGGAACATGTAAGTCCTAAAAGGAAGCCCCACTTGAAAAGTTTATCATGTAATATATCATTTTTCTTCCTTCACAATAATCATATCCTTATATTTTTTATGATTGAATTGTATTTTTTTTATTTAGTCTAAAATACACAAATGATTCCCTACATTACTATTTTGTCGAGTACCTCGATTATTAAAAGTTATGAACTATGACATTGATTTGTTGGGTCCACTGATTATCGAAAGTTATAAATTTGTTATTTGATTATTCATATGTTCCAAATTCGTTTTTTTCTTGTCAAAAAGTGACGACAATATGAGTTGGACGTTAACGTATTGATTGTAATATAATAAAACATGATTCTAAAACATCAAACAACTATTATATCCTAATCAAGAGTTTAATGTTCATCTCAAATTGTCGTCAATTTTTTAATAGAGAAGACGCGTTTAGAATATATAAATAGTTAGAAGATTATTTTATAACGTTTAATAGTCATAAAATTCAACAAAATAACACTCTATAGTCGGGAACTGTTTTTTCAACAAAATAATATTTTATAGTCGGAAACTATTTTATAACTTTTAATTGTCATGGATTTAACAAAACAACGTCCTATAGTTGAAATCATTTTATAACTTTTATTAATTTATAAATTCAATAAAATAATACTTTATAATTGATAGTCGATAAATTATTTGTGTTCTTTATCTTTTTTAATCGAGTTAAATTTTCGAGTTCGTAAAACTAACGAGCTATTTTCAACAGTGAGGTAAAAGAGAACCTCTGGAAGTGCGTATGTATATTTGTTTTTTGTTTTGGGTCGAGAAAACAAATTCTTCCTCTTCTGTGTTTGTGTTTTGGGTTTGGGTTTTAGTTTGTTAGCATTTGGGTTTTCAATGGATCTGGAAATTTGTGTTATCGACCTTTCATGCAGAATGACGATGAATATCACAACCCAATAATCTTCATACAAATTTATTGTCTCTGTCGAATAAGACGCTTGACAAAATAATAAAGGAGTAGAGAGCAAACCAAATAATTTGACAAACTGTTTTGCTACACAATTCTGATTTCATTGGTAAACGACCTTTTACCAAAAGAGGGGATCTGACTATACGTGATCACCGACTAACCAATCAGAAAATAAATGTCATGATCGTTTTTGTGCGAGAACCAAAACGACCGCAAAGGTATGCGAAAAAAACATACCAAAAAATATGAGGATCGTGTCACAATAACAGATGAATCGCGTGTCACAATAGCAAAGAAAAATCATGTCACAAGGACAGAGATGCTTATTCAAAATTAAAAAGACTCAAGAAAAAAACATAAAGACTATAAAAAATAAAGAGAACTAATATTCCCCGTAGTTGACAACCAACATTAAAATTGATGTCACCAACAGCTAAACAAAGATCAAAGAGAAAGAAAAATGCGACACAAAAATATTAAAAGAAAACTAGGTTGAGAGAGAAGAGAGGAGGTGTTATTACTTTATTATATCTTATTTTTATGTCATTTTTTGTTTATAGTATATCTTTTAAAATAATTTCAGGTGATTATATGATAATATTTAATTAGCATTAATTTTAATTATAAATGATGCATATACATATGTAAATGTAATTGTTTAAATTTAGATATTTTAAGAAGAATAATATTTTTTATCAGTAATGTCACTCAATATATATATATATATATATATATATATATTTTGATGATTGGTATTAAGACTATTTTATAAGAAAAATATTCAATTAATCATTCTTTGTGAGAATGTGTGTATGAGCACTGAATCTACATATTAAGATATTACAATTTATATAATTATAAAGGAATTATTGTGGGATAATTTTTTAATTCAATTTTCTTTATTTATAATTTTTTTACAAAGACCACTAATTTTATCCAAAATATGAAATATCCAAATTACAATGAAAATTTATAATTATAACTGTAAATTGAACATATAATTATGACAATTTCCTATAAACATTGAAATAAAATTAACTTAATATCACATAAGGAACATACAAGAAAAATTAAAACCTAACCAATAAATACAAATAAAGATAGATACAAATAGGTCTGATCGTATCGTTAAAACAAATCACAAAAGGAAATTGATTTACTAATAGGTTATCGACAAACCACAAATCAAACTCGAGCGATGTGAAAAATTATCCACAAACACATAACGGATATCCAAATCCAATATGAGGGTAAAAGAATAGAAGAGCAACAATATACCAAATAAGTGTCATCTTGATTAGTCGTGACAATGTCAAATCAACCTTAGAAAAAGATAAGTGAAAACACCGAGCAAACGACCGAAAAACATTCCGTAAAGGCAAATGAAAACATGTCATAGTAACAAACTTATTAAAAAATAATAAAGAGTATTGAGGACCGACAATCAATATTAAGATTAGTGTCTCTGTCAATCAATAAAGATAAAAAGAAAAAGGGCCGAACGAGGTAAGCCAATCAAAAACTTGAGTAACGGAGGTCAACTATTTTTGTTCTAAAAATTTAAATGCTAGAAGGATCAAATTATAATTTTGGAAGGATAATGTTGGATCAAGTTTAGAGTAAAATATATTTTTGACCCGACCTAACACATAATAATATTGTAATCAAACTTTATATATTCAGAGATGATTGCTATAACATTCATATCTTTATATTTTTCAATTAGATCTTTTTTTATCTAATACAAAAGAGATTATATATACGAAGAAATGACAAGTGTGAGCATATTTTTATCTCAAAAATAAACTCAAATGAATCTTTTTGAAATTGAAATTGAATCAAATGATGGATGAAAAAAACACAATATAGTTAAATCAAGTTAGAATGAATGAAAAACTCAATCTAACCATCCATCTTACGTGTACTCAAAAATTGTCCTTTGTGCTAAAAACACTTGAAACAGTACCTAGGCAAACAAGTTTCGTAGGCTCAAGGTTTAGGGTTATCCATATACCGAGATGGCATGCATCTTTATCCTACACTCAAAGGGCACCAAATCCGGCTTTATGTTGTCTCATTGCCCTATCAAGATTCAAGACTAAATAATCAATGACTCAAAGACCCCCCCCCCCCCACATAAGTACATGTCTCCCTTTATCCCCCACCACCCCTCCCTTGTAAACACAGACAACAGCTTTCTCCCACTAATTAATCACATTTAATTAACCAACCCACCATTACTTATTATTTAACCTTTGCCACGAATCGCCCTTCTCTCATCCGAGCTTCATTCACCCGCCACTACACGAAAAAGCAACCCTTAAAATACTCCATTACCTATTATTTTTCCTTCCTTACTATTTTTCTTTTTGTTTGATCCGTGCTTTGTTTTGCTCCGCATAGATTTTCTGTTTTTATTCCTTTTTCTATTTTTCTTGTCTTGATCAAATAGTGAAGTGTTCGAGAACAATGGGTTGTGCGGCGTCGAAGCTGGACTATGAAGACATCGTACGGCGGTGCAGGGAGCGGCGTCACCTGATGAAGGAAGCCGTCCACGCTCGACACCGCTTAACCTCCGCTCACGCCGACTACTGTCGCTCTCTTCGTGTCACAGGCCCAGCTCTCGCTTCCTTCGCAGCCGGTGAGCCTCTTTCCGTCTCCGACGAAACCCCCGCAGTTCTTCTTCGACCATCTCCTCCACCAGCCAATCCCACCCCTCTAAGTGTCCCTCATTCCCCTTCCCCTTCCCCTTATGTGGCTCCCAATTGTCGCCGGTCACGTAAGTTACCACCGAAACTCCCCCACATTTTGTCGGATTCGAGTCTTTCTTCTTCTCCCCTAAGCTCGAAATCCGGTTTTTCCAACTATTTTTACCCGACGGCATATCAAGCTAATTCAACGTACTCAGCCACTCCTTCCCAAGTTTCTTCTGTTTGTAACTGGGAAAATTTCTACCCTCCTTCCCCGCCGGACTCCGAATTCTTTGACCAAAAAGCAAAACAACGAAAGCAACAACAACTAATCCAGCAGCGTCCTCGAAATCTACATTCTAACTACCCTGAAGAGACGGAAGATACCAAAACGGAAAAATCAGGATACGATTTCTTCCGTCCAGAAAAACCGAACCACCATTACAATATCAATACCGCCAGTATGAGTGGTAGAACTTCCTTTCTATTTTCCGGAGTGTGATGCCTTTTTCTCATCCTCCGGCTTATTATCCATTTTATACCCCGCAGCAGCCCCGTACATCGGATGCCGTGGTGGCGGCTGCACTGGCGGAGGAGTCCGATGGAGATGATGCAATATGGTTGGTATACCTGATTCAGGACCAGATCATGGTCTGGTTCTGGATGTTCGAGACCCCTTGCCGAAAAGAAATCAGAGTTTGCAGCCTGCCAGAGGAGGGTGGAAGATGAAATTCTGAGGCATGCTAAGGCAGTAGAGGTGACTAGATCAAATACTTTGAATAATCTGCAAACAGGCTTGCCAGAGGTTTTTTGAGCATTAACAAGCTTTTCTGCAGTATCTATAGAGGCACTCAACTCGGTATGCTCGCGTTCCTATCATATCAAATAGATGAATACGATAGAATCAATAGGTGAAAGCTATTAGTTTGTTGCTTTTCAGCAAATATGTGAAAGCTCAAATGCATGTTTACAACTTTGTAGAATCAATAGGCATACTACAATTCTGATTGCTGGGTTGTTTGCTTTCTAAGAGGCAATTATTCTCATAGAGAACAATTAGTTCTGGCCATGACCATGCCATTGCCTCAACTGTATCTGTTTTAAGGTTCACGTTCGGAGTTCAGGACCCACCCATCAGAAGTCCTAACAATGTTGTCACCAAGGTGAGAATTCAGCCCCCCAAATGTGCCCACAGCACCAGGCACTAGTTGGTACATTTCCCCAATTGTTAGGCTTTGCCAATGATCAACATATAACAGGCTTTGCCAACAGGTTTTATGGGCAACCAAAATAAAATCAAAAACCTAATTGTAAAGTTAAATTCTTAAAGATTCCTAGTTCTGGTTCTCATGCACACAGGCTTAATAATTTTCATGCTGATTTAAAGCTTAGAAGTATAAAAGAGGACCAACTGCATTCCTATATCATACAATTTAGTCATTAACCATAGGATAATTTATATTCAAAATCTACATCCAAGATTCAGCAGATGATATATATAACTCCAAAATGATGATAACTGGGAATCAGTTCATACATACATGCATACGTAGTGTACTATTAAGCAAATTAGCTTCTGAAGAACTTCAACTTTCCCCCCACTTTGAACCCAAACATGCCCTTTCAATGAGTGGCAGCCTCATCGAGGCCAATACTTTGAGTACAGAAAGCGTGAGTCTTACTAAGGCGTTGTTCTGAGCATTGGTTGTGGTTAAACGGCGGACCATCTCCTCGTTCCCAAAGGCAGCCGGACCACTTGATGTTGACGGGTTCTCAGTCGCTCGGAAACCAAATTGGACGCCCCGGATCTTACCATATTCTGAATTCGACCCCTCCAGATTCTGATCACAGCACCCGAATACATGCCGTTCAGGTCTGGGTTCCCGGGTAAGTACTTGAAGGTGAATTCCAGTGCGACGGCACAAAAAGCTTCCGTCAGGCGTTCGATCATCTCCAGAGAGTCGAGTAATTTCTTGGGAACCTCACCGGCGATGATTTCTCTTTGGATGGAACGGTGTAGAACTGCTTTCTTCAACCGAGGACGGGGGTTTAGAGGCGGGAAAGCTTGGATGAGTTTCTTCACCAACAGTTCGTCGGCTGATTTCCGGAAAAGGAATTCGATTACGCAACAGCAGACATCTGGGTTCAATTCTCCTTCCACCGGAATTAGAGTTCGAAACCCTAATTCTCGGCTGAGATTTTAAGAGAAACAGGCGGGACGGGAATGGCTGTAGAATACTGAATCCACCAACCCTACAAACCGATCCTTATTTGTTCCTTCATTCTCTGATTTCAGTTTTTAAGGTCTAATTTAATTTTGGCCCTTCTATTATGTTCAAAGTAAAATGTAAACTTTTATATTTTAATTTGATATAATTTAATCTCAACTTTTATTTTGAATTGCATCGATGGTCATTGGCATTATTAGGTAAAATAAAGACCTAAATGAAAAATATAGATGGAGGAATATTATAACAATTATCTCTAGATATTATAACAAATATATTAAATCCGAATTTTCAAAAAGAAAAAGTTACCTATAAAATTAGGTTAGATCGAAAATCGTCGAATTAGATTCAAATGCACATATCAAATCTATTTAGAGGAAAACTATTATTAAAAGATCGACCAACAAGAAGTAAAACTTAAAAATCAAGCATACAGTCATATTAAACTTTCACTATTTTATACATAAACCATACATTCATTTTCACTATTTATATAACAAATAAACTCCTAATCCATTTTCTTTTTAAAATCCAACACAAAAGAACCTTTCACTTGCCATACTTTGCCCCATAACCCATACAAAGCAACAACTTGGGTCTATATCGTACAAGCGTCGTTAAGGTCACTTGGGACACATTCTTTTCCTCCCTGTGGGGGGTTATTCCCATGGCCTTCAAGCTAAACTTCCTCTTAAGTTTTGGCCTTGTTTCTGTTCCATTTCCATGGCATTTACCCTTGTTTTCATTGCTCATCGCTCTCATGGAACCACTCCTAAACAAAAGGTTCTTCATTTTCTGACCCTTACTCTGCTTTCCACTTTCTCCACCCTCCATTGTTGAATCTTCATTCCCAGCTTTCACAAAAGCTACACCTTTGGGCTCCACTGCTTCATTGTTCCCCATCTTCTTGTTTGAGTTCGAATCCGATTGTTTCGTCGGTAATTCCCATCTCATTGAACTGCTGCTGGTTCGAGACTAACATGCCATTGGTTTCTTTTGGTGTTGTCGTTATCTCCCTGAACGGAGACAGAGACCGGGATCGTCTATGGGTTTTGGCTTCCTTGACGTTCTTCAAAGCCGCCATGAACGGATCGAAGTCGTCATTCCACAAGCTCCTACGTTGAAACGAAAGTCTCAGGCCACCACTAGGTGACCTAGGGGACGATAAGATCGAGCTTTGCTTATGATATTGAAGTCTCGGCGGAGGCTTCAATGGCATCACTTTCCCATCACAGAACAGCTCATCAGCATATGACATGGCAGGAAGTGATTGTTTCGGTTTCTCCGGTCGGGACTCGGACTTCCTCTTCGACTCAACCTTGTGCCCATCAACGTCGAAACGATGACTAGTATCGAACTCAAACTCGTCACCATCATTGTAGCTTGAATCTTCAGTCCTATTAGGACTTGTTGGGACACTAAAGAGACACAAACCTCCCACTTCCATGCTGATTCTCCTCGGGCTAATAGGAGCACTCATAGAGAAAGTATCATTTGGTGTTCGTGGTGTCATTTGGCTCAAATTTTGAAAATTGAAACCCAATTCTTTTGCTTCTGATTTGAAGGAGAAACCCCATATTATAGGAGAAATTCCTGGTTTATTTCCCCTCCAACAATAGCTAAAGATTGCATTCAAAAGGGGACTTATTTATTGTCAAGAAGCTGTCAGTACGACTAATAGTTTATCATTTTGTAAAGAACTATGCTCGAGCTTGTTGTGTCTGCGAATGATACAAGACCAGATAGTTGCCTTGGAGCATATACAGCAAAGATACCTGGCTTTGTAATTTCTAAACAATTAATGCTACTCCGTGCTTGTCTGCAAGATATTGTCCGCTTCCACACTTTGTACTTTACTATTTTCAGTACCTCTAGACTCCACCGGAGTGTGATATTGAAGACGACTACATCAAGGTCTCCGGCTGTGCCTCAGCTACTTCATTTATCAACATATCATGTCTAGTAGCTTCTGCAATAACCACCAAATACATCCTGCATATGCAATTCCAACATGATTCTGCTTTGAAAAATGCTGGATTGGAGAGAAGAGTTCGGGTCTGAACCGCGTGACATGTGTAAAAACGACACCATGAAATAATAACCAAGAAACCATAAGACTTACGGCTTGGCTCAGGATACATATGCTAGTGTGAATTTGCAATGTCTGCTTCCCCTGTTCTGCAGGAGAACACTTGACTGCTGGAAGCTTGGATAATGTCAAGGAACAGTTACTAGAAAAGAATGGTTGAACCGTGAAAATAAGGAAATGCAGTATTCTTACGAGCATCGAATTCGACAGCAATTCTTCCTGCAATTATAGTTAATGGTCCGACCAAGTCGGCACATGACCAAACAAGATCTAAACTACACAGTCCAATTTTGGCACAAAGCAGAACACACTTCTGCTAAGATAGACAACATACAGTACAAGCTGACTGCAAATCGAAGTTATAGCAAGAAACAGATTGAATAGGACGATAGCGTTAAGACCTGCTGCAGAGCATGCCAGTAATCCTGCAAAAGTAGAGGCAATGGATTAGGGAACTAACAGACTACATGATATCACCTTCCATTGAAATTGACAAGAACTAAATTGCTCTTTCTTTTTTCTTTCTTTTGAAAGGAACTAATTTGACTAATTTCTAATTGAGAGGGACCTAAGAGATATTTTACCAAAAGAAAGTATGTGGAAACTCTTGTCATTGATGATGAAGGATTCGTCCATCCATACTATATCTTCTTCTTCTTGGTTGCTTCAATTCTCTTGCAGTTTTTCTGGGGAAACTTTCTAAAATCAGCTCCTTTGAAATAAGTTTGCCCATCACCTCCAATGTATTACACCCGTTGGATAAAAAAGAAAATGATCTAAACCGTTGATAAGAAAAAAAACCTAAAGGTTAAAGAAGTTCGATAAAAGAAAAGGGGTTTCTCCCATTCTCTTCACGAAAGCTGAAAGGTTCAAGCTTTCTCCTCTTCAAACTAGAATTTTTCAACTATGTTTGTTAAGAATTCTTTTTTAGTAAAGGGGTCTTTTTTGAGACGCTTTTCGTCATTATCATCGTCTTCCTCAAGCATGCTTAAAATCGGAGATGTTTTAAGACAGATAAGAACATTTTCAAATGAAGATGTTAGTGAGTATTCTAAAGTGAGTCGTGATGTAAATCCTTTGCACTTCGATTCTGAATCTGCTCGAGCTGCTGGGTTTGAAGATCGGCTTGTTCATGGCTTGCTTGTTGCTTCATTGTTCCCTCGTATTATTTCCTCTCACTTTGTAAGTAGCGTTTACCTTTTTTTTCTTAATTTTGGCACTGCAGATGCTTGATAAAATGCTTCAACCAGAATCATAATGAATTTTTCCCTGAGTTCCTCAGTTATTTATCTGAAGAATTTTTTCGACATTGACTGGTTGTCTTGGATCATCCTGCTAATAGATTTATGAAAAATCCTTACATTATGACTTGAGAATGCCTCACGATTGTATCCTAGCAGAGTCACTGATTATCTTGGCCTGGACCAATTAACTTGGCAGTGTGCACTTATAGCGTTTCCACTCCTATGGTTGGTAGCCCTTTCCACGACTTGGTCCATCTCCAATGAGCACAATTTTCGATCACCTAACTCCAAGCATTCCCTTTTCATGAACCATCCATATCCCTCAATCGGCAGTCTTTGATATTTCAATCTCTTCAATCCTCTAGCTCTGATTCTTCAGTATCCTAAATTGTTCTGCTTTGACACCACTTGGTTGGAGATTGGTGAGTGAAACAAAAATGTTTTTCTTGCATACATTCTACTCTTGTTACTCGCACTTACGTTTTGAGCTCATTCCTCATCGGTTACTTCACTCCACACACAGCACGCCAAAATGAAGAGCTCTATTTTGTAGGTTCTTAGATCGATGTTGGAACCGACTCAGATCACACTCTTAAGCACTACCTACTCATGTTACTCACAGTTACACTTTGTACTCATTCCTTATTGATTACTTCACACACAGCACAATAAAATGACAAGCTTTATTTATAGATTTTTAGACCGATGTTGTAATCAACAGAGATCATTCTATATGTAGGTTAAAATATAACCTAAAGAGAGCTAGTGGAAGAGAATGGTTGGCATTTTAAACACTCCTACGCAATAGCTACTCTCCTGATGTTGGTTTGGTAATCATGCCGAGCTGCATCATTAAGCCCTTTTGGTGTGCAAGTCAGTTATTTGTTCAACTTCATGTTGAGCCGCTTTTTCCTTGTTTGAAATGAGTGCATTTTCTGCATATTTGGATCCGAATTGTATCATGAACAGATCGATCTGCATATTTGGATCCGAATTGTATCATGAACAGATCGATCCGAATTGTATCATCCGGGCTCTCACAGCTCTATATTATGCTGCGTTTTCGTTGTTTCATTCAGTAAAATGTTAATATGGGAATGAAACTAAACTGTTTTTGAGTATTTGAAATTGTTGTTTAGCCTGGAGCTATATATGTTTCACAAAGCTTGCACTTCAGGTCTCCAATTTATATTGGAGATGAAGTTGTGGGTGAGGTACAAGCTATCAATATTAAAACAAAGCAAGAAGAGATACATGTAAGTGTTCGACTCAATCGATTAACTCGAAAATTTTCAAACAAACCGTAGCGTTTGACCGAATTTTTTCGTGGTTCAGATCAAAACTATCAACAAAGTGCTTCAAGAATGGAGGACTTCTTGTCATTGATGGTGATGCCATGGCAATTTTACCAACTCTAGCTATGAAACAAGTTAATGCCCATGCAGGGACAGAACCACATTGATGGTTCCCATTGTTTTGACCGGCCCTTTTTTTTGGGTTTAATTTGTTTGTTAGGGTTTGTCAATTTTGAGACTAGTTAAATTGAACCTTTCCCCCAACTTTTTTTGGTTTACTTGTTTTTTTAGGTCCCTGTAGTTTTAAGATTAGTCAAATTAAGCCTTAGTCTCTATTTTTAGTTTAAATATTTTTTAACTCCTTGTCAATTTGATGTTAAGCAATTTAGCCCTATAATTTTATAGTTTCGTCCTTGTACCCATAACGGTAGAAGAAACTTGTGAGTCATGGATTCATTACAATTTGATTTGGTGGTATTGAGTTCGTTTTCTGTACACTTGCAGAAAGATTATATTTAGGAAGCAAAGTTAATGAGTTGCTGAAAATTAATTTTCTTCTTGGTATACATATCAACCTTTTAAGTCTCAAGGGTGCTTGAAGAATTAAGCCTTTGAGTCTTTTTTTTTCCCATTGAATTGAGAAATTAAATCAATTAAATTCTTGAATTCATTGATTAGTTTCAGTATTAAAGAGATTTTTTTTTCTAAGATGACTTAAGTTTGAGAAATTGATTGAGACGGTGTATGTGTATTCTCAATTGATTAATTTTTTTTTAATAATTACTGTTTTATAATCTTTTCGGACTATTCAAAAATATCAATTGAATTGTTTGATAAATATTAACCATTAAATTATAATGATTTTCCCGAGACATTGTTGTCCTAAGTGGCAGTGTGAAAATATAATGATGTGATGTGATATAGAGGTATCAATCAAGTCTTTCAGGTCGGACTATTTTGGATTTGAATTGTATTTTGTTTATGTTGGATTTGGGTTAGATCAAATTTTGTTTAGATTTAATTTAAGTTAGGGTAAGTCAAGTCTAGTTGTGTATTGGGTCGGATGGTTAATTTTTTAGTCAAATCGATATTAGATTCATCGATTTTTAATTAGGATAATGTATCGATCCGTTTTTAAGTTTGGTCAATTTTTAGATCTTCAAATTAATTCAAGTTGAGTTGATAAGCCTAATTTAATATGTATATAATTATTAATATATTCTTATAAAGAAAACTTGGCATTTCATTTGTCCACATATGATTTAGACTCAATTTCAACTTCTAATTATTCAATGTTTTGAATTCAGTCATTATTTATAGATAATTTAATCTGAATTTTATTTTATAAGGGTGTTAGAATTTGTAATTTGAATTCGTATCGATTCAATTTGAAAATATATTATACAATGAAGAAAAATAGAGACAGAGATCTTACATAAAATACGAACTAATTGCCATCGATATAACAAATATTTTATTATAAATAAAAATATTAGCAACAACATGTACGATGCCTAACTAATTAGATAAAAGAAATAGATAATTTTAATCATTTATTTACACATTTATTCAATAATTTTAATTTAATATACACATTTCTAATTTTTAGAGCGTATAGTTAAATCTTATTTGTTTATATATACACTTATAATTGTTATCTACAAAGTTCCTAATTTTTCCCGACAGTGTTAGCATAAAACTCTACTGGCAGTGGCTCGAAAGGGACAATTTGAACTAACGAAACCATTTACTAATTCCAGATATGTGCCGAGTTCGTGACATGCAACCACGCCTCCTTTGCTCAAGTGTGGGCACTGTCTGCTGCTCAGTCTTAGCTCCTGCCCTACGTCGGCGTAAACTAGTTGCGTGTTTTCTACGCGCCTCTGAACCCAGCTCGATAGCCCCGCGGCATTGACCATCGTGTCATTGTCATTGATCACGAAGCCTGGTAATTTCGTGATAAGATCATCGGAGTTTACTATACGTAGAATCTTGGTCCCGTTTTGTTCTAGTTGGCATCTGAAGCTTTGGTTTCCCACCCGGGGTCCGCCGAACGATATGACGGTAACCGGCGGTGCATTGTTAAAGCTGGTGTTTATGTCGTACGCAGCGAGTATAGCTAGAGCCGCGCCGAGGCTGTGGCCGGTGATGGTCAGGCTTAAGGGCTCGTCTTCGTACATTTCGAGTACTCTCTCGATCTCTTCCCTCACCATTTGCTGCAAGCTAGGACACGTGGCGTTCCCGGAAGTGTAGAGGCTCAAGAACCCACTCTCCACCATGGCCCCACCGCCTCGACCACCCACATCGGTTAACGTTGCGCGTAGATTCTCGAGCCACTCTAAGCACGTGGCGGTACCCCGGAATGCAATCGTCACGTCGCGCCTGCCGATCCTAGCGATCTCATCCTTGTCTTGACACACCGCCACGTAACCGATCCAGCTCGACCGAGTGGAAACCCAGCTCGGACTTCGATCAACCCAACCCGGCAACTGAATCCCGCACGTCGCACGCAAGTTCTTGGTCGGTTTATAACCAGTCTCTATAATGCAACACCGAGTCAGCAACGAGTTCTTGGTGAACTTACACGACCCAAAAGTCGGCGAAGAGGCTTCGAAATCAAAAGCACGGTACGCCGCTTCAACGAACTGACCGTACCTCAGAATCTCACTCCGTAGAACATCATCAAGCGGATCGAGCAAGCCTTCCCAGTTATTGATCCCTTGATACTCCATCCAATTCTTGGCGAGTTTATCCGAGTTAGAACGAGTCAAATGATTCCACCAAAGCTCTTGATTCTCACGAGTAATGAGCTTGAGAGGAGCAATGGCGGGAGAGGGAAAAGACGACAGAGTCTGAGTGAGTTTTGGAGTAGGAGGCGAAGTGAATGGGTTGAAAGTAACGGCAATGTCAGAAACTCTCATACTGGACAAAAAAAGCTTAATGTTTCTGCTTGCTCTGGGTCAATGAAGAATTGAAACAACGGTGGGTTTTTATAGGAGGAGGAGAGGGTGGTGGACGGCGGTGGTTGAATTGAAGCATGAAATTTTTTTTCATGGTGAAGGACGGAGAAGGAGAGAGAGTGAAGGTGGGGTAGGCCGGGAGTCTTCATGGGATAAACTTAACAGGTGAAAATTGAAAAATAACAGGAAAAAACGGCCCTGGGGTCCAATTGAGTGTGATAATGATTGGAATTTGGAGGAGATATGGCACATCCATTCCAATTTGTAAATATAAATGAAAATTTGATGAATATTTTAATTGGGACCCACACCCTAAGATATTGGAAAATGACTATCTTCCTCTTTCCGACCATGAGAGTTTTTTTTTTTTTTTGACTCGTTCTGCCCGCGTGGATTTCATACCGATAACATGCCATTTAATTGCTTTACGAATGCAAGTACTTGGGTTGGATCGTCATCCACATGATGATGGATTTTTATAAATTCCAAATTTAATTCTAATTTTTTTTAGAGAAAACAACAAAAGGCATAAGATAATATTTTAAGAGAAGTAAATGGAATGCTTCTGGTGAATTAGAAGGGATTAAATTGAATTAATAAAGAAAAGTGGAATTAAAACTACAATATACCCAAATTACAATACATGCTATTTTAAATAACATCGTTTTTAAATTTAAAAAATCCTTTAAAAATGAATGCATTAAATGATCTTAACGACGAAAAATAATATTATTTTTATAAAGATCTAAAGTTCAAGTATATGCATATGTAGATATACATTGTCAATGATTTTTTTTTTATAAAAGTTATCCGCACTGATTACTCCTTGTTAATCGCAGCCATATGCTATCGTCTATCGAATGATATTGATAAAGACAAAATGCTTCTAAAAATTATTGGGATACATGTCCCAATGTCCTATACTCGAATTTGGAGTCGGTTTTGCTTGGAATTGTCCCAAATAGAGTAGATCTATGTTATAAGTTTTAGCTTTTTCCTTTTCGATCTCTCTGAAAAAGATGTTCGATCTGCCTGAGTTTCAAATTAAATTTTCTTTTTGAGAGCGCAATATGCCTTACTGCTACACCCAATATTTGCATGGTTATTTTTAAAGCTAAAGCTTGAGCCTTTCTAATTGTCTATTGATCATAATGTTAATAGAACAATGAAGATCCACATTATCATTCTAATGCAGAGAAGTATTAAAAAAATTACTAACGATGTTATAAAAGTAAAAGAATTAAAGCATAATAAATATAAGAGAAAATAACATCAGTGACCAAAAATGCCTTATAATATACGATTTTAACCAATTTTTTTTGGATTTGCCAAAATGACTAACAAAATCGCAATGCGATCGCTAATTCGCAACGCGATCTCAGGTATCGCAAATCAGTCTCCAAGTTCGTTGCGATAGTCTCCAACTTTGTTATTGCATTTGTTTCTTAAGAATTTTCTCTAAAAAGATAGTATTCGAGCAGACGTGTCGAAGACACGTATTACCACGACCACGACCACGACCCGAGACGAGACGGCGGCGGCGGCGCGCGAGAGTCCCCTTGTTCTCTATCACTTAACAAGGAAGTGGGAAAGCCAAGCCTTAAATACCATTCCCAATAGTGTTTCCAATACTATGTGGGATTGAGCATTACCAACACTTGTTCCCAATAGTGTTTCCGGATACACTTTAAGTTCAATTATAATCAACATTTACTACTTGCTCGAAATACCGAGCAGAGTAGACAATATCGTGATGAATTGTTTTGTTAAGTTGGTAAAGCATGTTCTTGGATTACGAGAGGCTTATTGTAAATGTAAACCAAAAATTTCTTATGTTTCTTCATAATTTAAAGTGCTAGTGAATTTTCAATCCCACATAGTATTGGAAACATTATTGGGAATGATATTTAAGGTTTGGCTTTCCCACTTCCTTGTTGAGTGATAGAGAACAAGGGGGACTCTCGCGCGCCTCCGCCGCCCCGTCTCGTGGTCGTGGTAATACGTGTCTTCGACACGTCCGCTCGAATACTATTTTTTTTAGAGAAAATTCTTAAGAAACAAATGCAATACCACCAGTCGTTGTGATTTTGTATTATCGCAATGAATTTGGAGACTATCGCAACGAACTTGGAGACTATTGCAACGAATTATGTAAATCGCAATGTGATAGTCGAAGTTCGCATTGCGAATCTGGAAACTGATTTGCGATACCTGAGATCGCGTTACGAATTAACGATCGTATTGCGATTTTGTTGGTCATTTTGGCAAATCTAAAAAACGTTGGTTAAAATCGTATATTATAAGGCATTTTTGGTCACTGAGGTTATTTTCTCTAAATATAAATCACAAAGTGGAATATCAAATTCTAGTATCAAGAGATTAAACCCTTTTATTTAAAATTAAAAATCCCTATCATTTATCATTAAAATTATTCTTTAAGAAGAAATGTCATCGTTTATCGTTAAGATTATACGGCTAAACACATATATATCCCCAAGGATAAAACCATAATCATTCGTTGCACGTTCACAAGCAAAAAAAGAATCCACAAAAGTTGGACAGAAGCACAAATAAATGCATTGAATGATTATGTCATAGTATAGTATAAATTGAAGGATCAGGTCCGATTAGATGGCGATGCAGCTATGCATTAACCTTATGTTAATTTCGTCCAACAAAATTAAATAATGGCCGTTGACTCTTCGACGGTACTCTCAGTTGAATATTATGTTATATAAATATGCAAAGAGTTCGTTACACAGGATTCGGAGCCACAACATGATGAGCTTTCATGACTGGTAAACATCAAATCACCCGTCCTTAGAGTTTGGCCTCAGTCAGGAAACATGTGGCTTTATATGAGGTAAATTTATAAAATTTTAAAAGATAATTTTTAATAAATAATATAAAATATTTAAAATATATAAAAATTAATTTTTTTTAAAGTGACAACTTACCTATTTTCCCTCAATTCATCACTGGCCTAATTACCAATCTCCCCGTCTATTCTATTTTCACGGATGGCTGAAAAATATCACCTCTATGAAACCTCCCTTCTTAGAAAAAATAGTCATATTGTTTGTCAAAATTAAAAATATATATGTAGATAAAATACATCTAAAGTTATTTAATTATATATTTGATAACGAATGAATCATTTAAAAAATATTATTTAATTAAAATATTATTATATTATTGACCATTAAAATCAAAACAATGTTTAATATGAGTTTTATACAATACTAACATTAGTATTTAAAATTTTTATATTCTATTTATTTAGTCTTAATTCAAAACAATTCAATAAATTTAATTTCTCGTATTTAAAAATCCTACTAACTTTTTTGATACTGTTAAATCAAGCAAATTTGTCAGATTAAAACAACGGTTAGATAATTGTATTCTATCATAAAAAAATAATAAATTACTGTTAAATTATTATTATATCAAGAATGTAACAAAAAATAATACTCCATCCATATCATAATTCGTATCTTATATTGACTATGCACATAATTTTAGGAGATATGTACGAACCAACTTACATTAATGGTTAAATGAATTGTTGTTGTTTTTAAAGGTCACGGGTTCGAACACCAACGACTGCAGCAGGGTAATTGAACATTTATTGACAAATGATTGAGATTATTTAGAAAAACAGTAGATATATTTGACTAAAGAAAATGATAAAATTATCCTAAAAATGAATAATAGATTTTTTTTAATATATGTAAAAGCGTTAGTCATATTAAATAGATAAATTTTTTAAATATATGTTAACTTTTGCTCATAAAACCAACTCCACTATTTAATTTTCACCATCCTAATACACTAACAAAATGAATCGTTAAATTAATTAAAATATTTTAAATTAATGATATAATATATATAAATTTTAAAGATTAAAAATAATATTATATAAAATCACATTATTATTCCGTTTAAATCATTTAACGGTCGTCTATTATATGAGATTATGAGGGGGGGGGGAACAATTGAGGTGTAAAAAGATATTTAGTTCATGAGATATTGAATACGTTAAGCCTTTGTGTTTTTGATGTTTTAAATTAACATGCAATAGTTTTATATAAAATAACTGTATTTTCTGAAAACTAGATGTCAAAAAATTCATGTTAATTGCAATGTGAGTACCATATTCCTCTTGAAGTTAGATAAGATCTATTCAAAGATTGTGCCAAATCCAAATAATAATTTGATTTGCTTCTAAAATGTGAAGTAGTCAAGTTTATTATTTGATTGGAATAGAATTCATGGGACAAATGAAAACCTTAAAATTAGATGGATATGGTTGCAACAACATATAAGGAAAAGGCGGATCTTCTCTCTTTTTGTGTACGTCGTCATCCAATTTTTTTGTTTTGAAAAGGGACACTTTGTATATATGGAATTGAATACAAAGTGCTCCACCCGAAGGGTCTCGTTAAAAAACATCCTAAACCTAAATGGAGGAAAAAGAGTACACTTTGCAGTGGGTTAGAATCGAACTTCATAAGAAAAACAAATGGAAATAACTAGTACAACATCAAGGAGCACACGAACCCCGCCCCACCAAGCTTATATCCTACATTTAGAAGCATTAAAACAGAACCAAAAATGGAAGGACAATGGAAATGCACAGATAAAACAAGATCAGAACATCGATAGCGAAAGGGAGCGAGCAAACTCCTAACACCAAGTGAAAAACCTAAGCCAACAAAACTGAAAAAGACTCAGGCAACCACCAGAAATGTTGCGTGGAAAATCGACTTGATCCAAGAACCACCTTCATCTAACACATAAGATAACAGATTCAGGGCATCTAACAAAATCTTGAACATATAAATCAACATCGACCATAAGCTATTAGCCTAAACCCCAAACTTAAATAAGGCTAGATCAAACATTTTTCCATTGACAATAAACACCCATTAAATCTAGCATTATTTCTGCAAATCCAAATATTTCAAATAAGACCAAAAAACCCCAAATTCCATAAGGAACGAAGCTTCCATCTTACCTTTTGATTTCACCACACCCCAAGCAACGCTTTCACATTTGTGGGAAATACAATTTTGGTCTTCCACACACTGCACCATCGCTGCCAAACTTGTCATACAACGTCACAAAACATGATTGATCTATTCCTGTTCTCTTTTGCATAATACACAAAGGGAATTATCCTTACATAAAATTCCACGCTTGTCCAACTCTATAATGATTGACAATCTTTTATGGACAACTTTCCACACAAAGACAACAACTTTAGGAGGAGCATATTTTGACCATACCATTTTTCAGAGAGGGTCCTTCACCATACCAGCACAAGCTACATGCGAACAATAAATTTTGGGCTTGTAAACCCCATCAGAAGCGCCAAGCCATTTTAGTCTATCCACATCAAGGGCATAACTGACAACTCTATTTAACACCTGGAGAAAATCATTCCATAAAACCACCTCCCAATCAAAAAGTGTTCTCCTTAACTCAATCTTCCATTCCCATACTCTGAAATTCCAATGACCGAATTCTCAAACATTGCAAGATTTATGAATAGCAATCCCAAAAATTCTAGGAAATGAGTCTTTTAAAGAGACCACTTTAGTTCAATGATCAAATCAGAATTCTATTTTGTTGTCGTTGCCCATCACACATCTCAAATCTGAAGCAAACTCAACCCCATTTGAAGATGATGGAGCAATGATATTACGCCATATCCAAGAGGAGTTTCGAGCATTGACTACTTTTGAGAAAATCGAATCCGAATCGTAATCATACTTTGCAACCACTGCCTTTTTCCATAAGCTATCATCTTCCTCAGTATAACGCTAAATCCATTTATTTAACATAGCTAGATTCCTAGTTTTAACATCAAATATACCCAAACCCCCATGCGACTTTGACTAGCAAATATTATTCCACTTAATCCAGGTTATGATTCTGCCCGACTTAGCTCCCCAGACAAAGTTCGCTATACACTTATTTAGCTTATTGGCTACCGAAACTGGAATAGGAAATAATAATATAAAATACACTGGTAAATTGATCAATATCGAACTAATCAAAGTAATTCTACCTCCAAAGGATAGAAGTTTTCCTTTCCAATTGTCTAATCGAGTCCTAACTTTATCCAGAATTAATTGCCATAAAGCCTTAGAATTTTATTTGTGACCTAACGGGACATCCAAATACGTCGTCATTCAAATTAAAGCCACCAAAAAGGCAAAGCTTATCATTGAGCATTTCTAATTCAAGTCCTTACAGTACATGCAACGAATTGAGGAAGCCGTCACCAGCACACAAATAACTAAATAAAATAAAAAGGTAATGACTCACCCATCGTTCACTACCTAAATTAAGGATGGATCGAGGATGGTGAATGGATAGTCGTCCCTCTGAAAAATTATTTCAATTGTTTCCACATAAAAAAATTATATTTAACACCTTCGTAACTAGCGTACCCTTACGATGATGGTAGATTTTTTAATGATAAATCAATCTTCCACCTAGAATGGAATCTTGAGAAAAACATTGATGAAAATTAAACAGAAATGGAAACTATACAGTTATTGCCTGGCTGCAAAGTTGTCTATGCCACAAGATTTGGTTTCATGGAATCCCTTTAGAAAATGCTACTTGATGCCTATCCAACTCTCGCACAAAGGCCTAACTCCTCCCTTTTCGATGGATAGATAGATAAGAAGGAAATGAGTCCACGCTATTAGACACCTTCAGTCTTCCTACAACTACAGTTCATGAACCCCCGAGGGAGACTTTGACCTTCTAAGACCTCCACTATCATCACATGTACATGAACGCACATAAGATTCTATATTAAATTTTTGAAATTTTATAATTAAAATATATTATTAATAAAAATATTTTTTAAAAAATTATATGAGAATTTAAAATGATATGCCCCTTGAACATATACACCACAAAATGAAACCCGTAGAAAGGACATGCTAGCTATAATTTAGCCTTCAAGGTTTGCAGCTCATTACCAAAATATTAGGCAAACCAACATATGGATTTTAAAAACCGAATCAGATTAATCGTTAAATTGAATAAATTGATTAATTCAATTTAATTATTTGAATTAATTAATTAATTAAAATTTTAAAATTACTTTTTGATGTTGGAGTGCTTCGGTCGAATGATGCTGATTTTGGAGGTCTTCTCCGCTCGGCTAAAGAGATTATTACAACAGTTTTTTTTTTCTTTGAGAAATCGACGAGAGGATTAACATTATCAAGTCAACTCAATTCAAAAGATTATTACATTCGGGTAAATCATCGACATATTGCTCAGCTAGTCGCGGATCGTCGCGGTTAAATGCTTTTAAAGCTTGGTGGTGAGGATGTGCTGCTACGGCCACAAGGTTATTGCGTTGGAAGTGTTCTTGGTGCGATATGATGGTCGAGTCTCTTGGAAATTGTCGTTCGATGGAAGTTTTTTGGATAAGGCGTGGGGGTGTTCTTACCATTTGCCCGTTGCTGCTGCGTTGATGAACTAGCTTTTGGTGGCGTGTTTTGATATATTATTTCTGCTTTCGTGTTGTGCTCGTTTTCTTTTTGTTCTTGCTGGTTGTTTCTCCTTGTTTGGTGTTTTGTTGTACGTACTCTTTTCCCCCAATTAAACTCGGGTTTTTTTAATAAGGCATACTACCGAGCATCTTCTTGATAATAAAAATCTTCGATTGCCGATAAAAAAAAAGTTGACTGTTAACAATGAAGTGTGGACGGAGGTGAATGGTGATGTAGTTAAAAAGATCCTTTTAATTGAAGGCATGGTATGAAAAGGGGCGTGTGTGAAATTATGACGGCCGAAAATGCAAAATTAGCTTGTGGCATCACATGAAATACTTCCGGCCAATAATATGGGAAGCCTATTCCGTGTAGTGGTAGGGGTGTATTCGTTCGGTTTGGTTCAGTTTTTTACCAAAAATTAAACCGAACCGAAATAAACGATTTTTCAATATTTAAATTTAAACCGAATAGTTAAAAAATAGAAAAAATCGAAACCGGTTTTTTCGGTTCGGTTTTTTTAACGGTTCTGTTTATTGGTTTTTCAATGAAAAAATCACTTGAAACTATAATTTTTTTTACAAAAATTGCATATTCGGTTCAATATGGAACAAATGGGTTCTATATGGAAAACCCGAACCGAACCGAATCAAAAAAAATGAAGTCTTTAAACCGAACCGAAAACCGAACCGTTTAAAACCAAACCAAACCGAACTGAATCGTTTTACTCGATTCGTATCAGTTTTCCAATTTTCTCGATTTCGTTGCTCACCCCTATATAGTGGGTATTGGTGAACGAACTCATCATAACGGGGCCGATCCATTCAACCAAAACAATCATTTTCCCGTAGAAGATAAAGGCAAAAATTAGATATACTCTTACTAGTAGTGGTGTGTCATTCTCACCTCCCAATCCCTATAACAATATTTTCTAAATAGATTAAAAAAGCATGTTGAACATTTCAAACATCAAATTATATGCATGCAAAATATGCTTGTATTTTCATTATTATCTAAACAATAATTAAACTGATCAAAATTAATTATTATTTTATTATATATGATGAATATTTTATATTTTAATAAAAAAATATTATGATTAAAAAAATTATTCTAACATAATTTAATGATTATATTTATATTTTATCTTAGTATATACTACATGTGGAAATGGTCAAGGAACTGGTTACTTTTCTATTGATTATATTATATTCTTTACAAAGCGTTGACATGCGTGCATTAAAATACAAATTTTGGTTGCTAAAATATGTTATTTTATTTATGGTTTTTTTAATTAAGTTAACGGATTATAAATAATATGTATTCTAAATACTTTTAATCAATTAATATTGAATGATGAATCATTCCCTCTATAATCGTTAGTACTTTAACACGAAATCTTTAAAAATAATAATAATTATTCTTTTAACTACTAAAATAATTTGATTCATGTATTTTATTTATGTTTTTTGACGATTACGACAACACAAACAAGACATTATCTAATATAAATGAAACGAAATTAACATGGGATGAATTAATATTACATTTTCATTGAATTGGGTCGCGCGGCAGAGAGAGATGTTCATGCGACTAATGATCACATTCATAGCTATGAATTGTACCTTAAATAGTACTTTATTTGAAGAACAATTATTTACCTTTTTAAATGTATATGCCATTAAAATAGTACTAAATTACTTGCTAGACCTAAAGTCGAAAGAAAAAAAAACACGTTTTGCATGCTTTAATATGCAAATAATAAATGTTAAAAAATTAAATTAAATTTTTATTAAAAAAATTAATTGAGTATTTATAAATAGTAACATAATCTAAAAAAGAAGATGGTGTGTTTACATCATCCTTTTTAACATATTTGTCAGTTTGAACATATTACTGATTCTATAAAAGTAAAGAGATTAAATTACGTTAAATTAATTAAATTTCAAGTATGAATAGTATAATAAAAGGATTAAATCATAATTAGACTATTAACAAAGAAACTCCAAAGCCCAAGCCCAAACCGGAGTTCGATCAGATTCAATACTCGATATTTCCACAATCTTTTCGTTTTTGTTGCCTAACCGTCAATAGCCCAATTCAGTAGCTGGCAGGCCCAGATCGAAATTTCTCAAAACCAAACTATTCAAATAATTATTTTAAGGGTAAAGTATAGTAATGGTCACTGAACATTTCTGAAGCTTGCATTTAGATCCCTTAACTTTTAAAACTTGCAATACAGTCCCCCAACATTTATTCCGTTTGCAATATGGTCCCCCAACTTAAACCATCGTTAGAAATTAGGGTAAATTATATAAAAGGTTATTGAACTTTTTAGACACTTAAATTTAGGTCCCCCAACTTTTAAAACTTGCAAAATAGTCCTCAATTTCATTTTAAACCCCAATTTCCAAAGTAATTCAATTTCATTCTAAACCCTAAATTCCAAAATAATTCAATTAAATTCAATTATGTCAGATTTATTATTATTTAATTTCATCTTATTTCATGTGATATGTATTTTTTATATAAATATAATAGTATAATTCTTATCTGTTGAATAAATTTTTTAATTAAAAAAAGTAGTTAGGATATAGAAGAGGTTTAAAATAATTCAAATTTTAAATTTATAAAATGTTATTTTGACGTATAAATAAAAGTGTAAACTACTAGGTTGGCAACTTAACTATTTAGCCCTTTTTTACTTTTGTCGTCGATCTTTTAAATTTATCAATCATACAACATAATTATTTAACTGTTTCAACTAAGCCACTAGTCGTTACCAATTGATACATGATGAAGTGGCAGTTAAAAGGAATTGACATTATTAGACATTCAGTCTTTATTATTTATATAATCAATTTGGTCCTAAATTAAATAGAATTTAATAAATTAATCATTTAATTAGGATCTGACATGTGTTAGCACATGATCATGACACGTGTCATTGGTGACACATGTCACCACCTAATTATTTATATATGCTATCAATTTGGTCATAAATTAAATAAAATTTAATAAATTAATCATTTAACCAGGATCTGACATGTGTTAATACATGATCATGATATATGTTATTGGTGACACATGTCGCCACCTAATTAGAAGAAAATTAAGTTACAAAGAAGTAAAATTTGGGTCTTGGGCAAACTCAAACATGAGTCACGCAAATGAAAGATACAGGGTGGAGGCACTAAGCTAACACCATCGTTTGTGTTAAGAGATATACAATAATACATATACTAATAGTATGACCAATGCCAGGAAAAAAATATAATGGAAAATGGAAATAATGAGATTTGAACTTCGGCAAAAAATTTGAAAGCAATAAATGATGGGAAAATATTATATTTTTGGGTAAAGTATAGTAATGGTCACTGAATATTTCTGAAGCTTGCATTTAGGTCCCCAACTTTTAAAACTTGCAATACAGTCCCCCAACATTTATTCTGTTTACAATATGGTCCCCCAACTTAAACCACCGTTAGAAATTAGGGTAAATTATATAAAAGGTTATTGAACTTTTTAGACACTTGAATTTAGGTCCCCCAACTTTTAAAACTTGCAAAATAGTTCTCAATTTCATTCTAAACCCCAATTTCCAAAGTAATTCAATTTCATTCTAAACCCTAAATTCCAAAATAATTCAATTAAATTCAATTATGTCAGATTTATTATTATTTAATTTCATCTTATTTCATGTGATATGTATTTTTTATATAAATATAATAGTGTAATTCTTATCTGTTGAATAAATTTTTTAATTAAAAAAAGTAGTTAGGATATAGAAGAGGTTTAAAATAATTCAAATTTTAAATTTATAAAATGTTATTTTGACGTATAAATAAAAGTGTAAACTACTAGGTTGACAACTTAACTATCTAGCCATTTTTACTTTTGTCATCGATCTTTTAAATTTATCAATCATACAACATAATTATTTAACTGTTTCAACTAAGCCACTAGTCGTTACCAATTGAAACATGATAAAGTGGCAGTTAAAAGGAATTGACATTATTATACATTCAGTCTTTATTATTTATATAATCAATTTGGTCCTAAATTAAATAGAATTTAATAAATTAATCATTTAATTAGGATCTGACATGTGTTAGCACATGATCATGACACGTGTCATTGGTGACACATGTCACCACCTAATTATTTATATATGCTATCAATTTGGTCCTAAATTAAATAAAATTTAATAAATTAATCATTTAACCAGGATCTGACATGTGTTAACACATGATCATGATATATGTTATTGGTGACATATGTCACCACCTAATTAGAAGAAAATTAAGTTACAAAGAAGTAAAATTTGGGTCTTGGGCAAACTCAAACCTGAGTCACGCAAATGAAAGATACAGGGTGGAGCCACTAAGCTAACACCATCGTTTGTGTTAAGAGATATACAATAATACATATACTAATAGTATGACCAATGCCAGAAAAAAAAGAATATAATGGAAAATGGAAATAATGAGATTTGAACTTCGGCAAAAAATTTGAAAGAAATAAATGATGGGAAAATATTATATTTTTTTACAATAAAAATATTATATTTGATAAATTGTTTGATAGATTTAATATATTTTTTAAATATTAGTTGATACAATATTTTAAAAGAATAAATTTAAGATTTATATATTTTTAAACTAAATTTAATAATTATATTTTTCATATTTATAATTCATGATTATATATATAATCTTAAGTTGAGTATTTCTAATATAATTAATAATTTTAATTTCTTATTAATAATAAAATATTCAAAAAATATAAATGATTCATACATTAATATATGAATATATTTTTTTTATTTATACATCTAAATATAAATATACATTTATATAAATATATTTTTATTTGTATATTGAAATATTTTGATTAAAATATAAACATATTTTAAATACTAGTTTATACAAGAAAAATAAAATATATCAAAAATTTAAATGATTCATACATTTAAATATAAATTGAATCATTTATATTTTCTATACATCTATATTTAATAAGAAAATAAAATTATCAGGGGACTGTTTTGCAAGTTTTAAAAGTTGGGGACCTAAATTCAAGTGCCTGAAAAGTTTAATGACCGTTTATATAATTTACCCTAATTTTCTAACAGTGATTTAAGTTGGGGGACCATATTGCAAACGGAATAAATGTTGGGGGATTGTATTACAAGTTTTAAAATTTGGGGGACCTAAATGCAAGCTTCAGAAATGTTCAGTGACCATTACTATACTTTACCCTATATTTTTTTACAATAAAAATATTATATTTGATAAATTGTTTGATAGATTTAATATATTTTTTAAATATTAGTTGATACAATATTTTAAAAGAATAAATTTAAGATTTATATATTTTTAAACTAAATTTAATAATTATATTTTTCATATTTATAATTCATGATTATATATATAATCTTAAGTTGAGTATTTCTAATATAATTAATAATTTTAATTTCTTATTAAAAATAAAATATTCAAAAAATATAAATGATTCATACATTAATATATGAATATTTTTTTTATTTATACATCTAAATATAAATATACATTTATATAAATATATTTTTATTCGTATATTGAAATATTTTGATTAAAATATAAACATATTTTAAATACTATTTTATACAAGAAAAATAAAATATATCAAAAATATAAATGATTCATACATTTAAATATAAATTGAATCATTTATATTTTCTATACATCTATATTTAATAAGAAAATAAAATTATTGGGGGACTGTTTTGCAAGTTTTAAAAGTTGGGGACCTAAATTCAAGTGCCTGAAAAGTTCAATGACCGTTTATATAATTTACCCTAATTTTCTAACAGTGATTTAAGTTGGGACCATATTGCAAATGGAATAAATGTTTGGGGACTGTATTGCAAGTTTTAAAAGTTGGGGGACCTAAATGCAAGCTTCAGAAATGTTCAGTGACCATTACTATACTTTACCCTAATTTTTTTTTTCTTTTTAAAGTTATAAAACTTATTAAACTATTATGAAATATTTTTTGAAAATTTTCAGTCCATTATAAAAATATTATTAAATTTACCAAAATTTTATAATTATTATATCATTATATTTATCATTTTGTAATAATTTGATAAGTCGGTTGATCATTTTGTTTTGAAAGTTTAGTGAGTAAAACGAACATTTCAGAATATGTAAGTGACCTATGGTGTACTTTACCCAACTAAGAATTGTCGTTTACTTCAGCTCTGGTTCAAAGCTTGAGACTTGCGTTGCGTGTCGTTTCATCTCTGCCTTTTGCCCCTTTTTCTTCATCTCACATCAGTCGGAAATTTCCGGCGAACTAGTCTGAGATCCTGGTGATCTGTCACCGAAAGTTTCATTTGGATTTCGGCCTCCCCTGGCCTTTGATCTTTCTGCTTCTTCACCCTACAATGAATCCCGAATAGTAAGTTTTCTCTTTTTGTTCGTATTTACTAGAATATTTTTTCCCGGATTCGGTTACTTAACTTCGAAAATTTCATAAAAATTATTTGAACCTATAATTTTCGGTGATATAATTGTGTCCAAAATTTCATAATTGTCAAAAGTTTCAAGATTTTGTTTTAGATCTGTTGATGTGAATTAGATGATTTTCTATTTTCTCTCTGGAATTTATCTGTGGATATTAGTGAAAAGATGTTGCGAGCTTTGATGTGTTCTTCAATTATTCACGCCCTTTGATGTCTCTTATCTTTCCCAAAATAATCATATATGTGAAACATGTGCTCACTTGCTCTAATTTGAATGTAAATGAAATTCATTTTAATTTGACGCATCAACCAAAATTAAGAATTCAACTGTTAATGTCTTGGAATATGGGTTAATGTCTTGGAATATGGGTTAATCTTTGGGAAGCAATTTGGTGTTCTGGGTTTTTAGTGCTGACAAGATCAACTTTAGTTTTGGTTTCTGATAAAGTCTGTTGAATTTGGGGGCTTAAGCCTTGCTTATCGCAATTTACTTCATTTTTATGCAATAATTGGAGATGTTATGTGCTTACATCATTAAGAAGTATGCTAATTTTATCTGGTTGCACATTTTTGCAGTGACTATCTGTTCAAGCTACTGCTTATTGGAGATTCAGGTGTTGGAAAATCTTGTCTGCTTTTGAGATTTGCTGTAAGTTTCTTTACTTAAACTGGCATAAAGTATTTCTCTTTGCTTCTTGAAGAGTTGTTGCACATTCTAGATGTTCATATGATTACCTTTAATTGTTATATTCACGTTTAAAATGTTCCATTGCATATACCATGAATGGTGAGAGAAC
This sequence comes from Hibiscus syriacus, assembly GCF_006381635.1. Taxonomy (NCBI): domain Eukaryota; kingdom Viridiplantae; phylum Streptophyta; class Magnoliopsida; order Malvales; family Malvaceae; genus Hibiscus; species Hibiscus syriacus. The sequence goes on from NW_024062434.1 coordinate 60,910, forward strand.
ATGTGGTGAACTATTTTTATGATTTGTGTGGAACACAGTTTTGGTAGGAAAATTGTTTTATATTGGAGATGTCAAACATCTCTGGATACTTTCGGATGGCCATGCAGGACTGAACCTTGGTACTGATGGTTGTGTAATTTGTATGCAGGATGATTCATACGTAGAAAGTTACATAAGCACCATTGGGGTTGATTTTGTGAGTAAACCGTCTGTAGTGTTAGCTTGGACTTTTAAGTGCCAAAATGTATAGCAATTATTCTGATTTTTTGTCTTTGTTTGTTCTCTTTTGGTAGAAAATACGCACAGTGGAGCAGGATGGGAAGACCATTAAACTTCAAATTGTATGTTTTTTGTCGCTGTACTTTTATTTTATTCATTTCTTTGAATATTTTCTATTATAGGTTCATCCAGGTAATATTCCTTGTAGGAGGATGAGTTGTCCGTCCTACTGCTACTCTTCTGTGGCTGTTATTTTCCCTTTTGTATATTATCATTTTATTATTATAGTCCTTCAAAATTGCTCACAAACCTTGACACCTAGCAACCTTGGCACTTTAGCTTCTTGATGGTTAACTAGTCAATTTGCCCTTGATTCAATGTTCAGTGGGACACTGCTGGACAAGAACGATTTAGGACAATCACTAGCAGCTACTACCGTGGGGCTCATGGCATAATAGTGAGTGATCATTCCCTTTCTAGATTTTCTCCTTTCCTTTCTTTTATTTCTCCATTTCTTATTTATGATTCTCATTTATTTTTAAAATTTTTAATATCTTCCCCCCCCTACCTTTGGCTCCTGTATTAGATTGTATATGATGTGACAGACCAAGAAAGCTTCAATAATGTGAAGCAATGGCTGAGTGAAATTGATCGCTATGCTAGTGACAATGTTAACAAACTACTGGTTGGAAACAAGTGTGATCTTACATCAAATAAAGTTGTGTCATACGAAGCAGGCAAGGTATTTGCTATTTCACATGCAAAGCATAGATTTTCTTCTTTACCTTTATAGCAGGTTTAATTCTAGGAAGAACTGTATGATTATCAAATGGTAATTATTGGTGTGTTATGTTCATTGCTCCATCCCTTTCACCATATTGCTGCTTTTCTTCTTACAGGCACTTGCAGATGAAGTTGGCATACCTTTTATGGAAACTAGTGCAAAAGATGCCACTAATGTGGAACAGGCTTTTATGGCCATGGCTGCTTCCATAAAGGACAGGTACCCATATTCTTTTCTGGAAAGTTGTAGTAATATCTGGAGTCTGGACTGTCATTTTTGACCCGATCCTGAAAATCCATTCCCATTAACCTGAATCTGAATCCAATCTATCCTGATTTGACTATAAGAAGTCGGTATCATGAAATAACCCAAAAAATTTGAAACTCCAATTGACTTGACCGGAAACTAACCGGACTGTACCACTCAATTCGGAGGTCTAGTAATATTGCGCTGATGAATAGCATTTTCTGGTTGTCTAGGTTTATCATTCACTCTTAACACCAGAAAGTTTAGATCAATGAACTTGGTTCTTTGAGCTTTTACCACAGTCATGTTTCCTATTGGTTGTCAGATACTTAGTGTGTTTTAGTTGCTCATTAAAATTGCTTGTAAATGCAGAATGGCTAGCCAACCAGCCATGAACAATGCAAGGCCTCCAACGGTACAGATCCGAGGACAGCCAGTTGAACAGAAGAGTGGCTGCTGCTCTTCATAAAATGTCGAATGCTGGATTAGTTGGAGGGTCTATTTCTCTAGTATGGTGCTGCCGGTGGCGGCACAGTGTGTAAGATTCAAGTGTTTCTTAACTCGTCAGTTGCAGAACCTTATTTCTTGTTTGGACAAAACCTCAGAAGTAGAGGATATTATCATTTATTTCTCATGTCTACACACTTGTTAATGTGAAGGGTTTGTAGAATGTATGATTGTTTGTTTGTTGATTAAATAACAACTAGCGTTCCTTGTCAAGCTATGTTTATTAGACTGCCTAATTAAATATAATAAAAAATATTATGGTAAAATTTCCTTATGGTCCAATTGCCTTTCTTTTTCCTCGTGCTTATAATTTGCTTCCCTTTGACCAAGCCATGGATAACACTGTAAACTGAACACTTACCCCTTTGTCATTAAGTGTCCAAATCACTTATACGTGTAATACTCGTTATGAGTGAATTTGATCCATATCTTTTTGTGAAATTATTAATATTTATAATCTATCGATAAATAAACTCGTCAAGTCACTCTAATAATAAAAGGAATATTGTTCTCACTAGAAATCTTAAGTTCGAGCAGTTGCGTCTGCAAGATGTGTGTATTTTCAGTGTGTTAAAAATTTCTAAAGATAGAATATTATAATCTCTCCAATTATTAAAAAAATATAACTCAGTGGCCCAAAATACAAATTACTCGACCATTGTGACTAAGAGATTCATCTACCAAACCGATTTCGTGTATATCTGAAAATGCAGATTCGTTACGCAAGAGGGTTGAAGAAATTGGCTTAAACACACTTACCCATATCATCCACACTGCCTTTTTCTATTAAGATTGGAACCTTCTATTAGGTGGGTTTGATGAGCTCTAGTGACAGCCCATGTTCTACCAACTCCTTCATTTTCAAACTAATACTCCCAATTCTTCACAATATGATATTGCAGATATGGTGAGTTCATTGCCTAACCCAACCATACATGAAAGCCAGTATGAATGTATAAACAAATATAACTCCTTTGACTTGGCTGCCCTCATTAGCTTTGGGTTAGGTTTTGATTAAGATGTTTTTTAAGACAGAATTCCCGCATAAATATTACACCAGTTCAGTATTGTTAAAATCAAATTAGATCGATCGGTTGAATCAATTATTTGTGTTGTCCAAAATTCCCTTGAGCCTCTATATAAACAATATAACGTGCCAATAGGCCCTTCGCTGTCTTTGTTCCTTCTCCAAGTAATTAGGCTTTGAACTTTAAACATGGGTTTAGAAGCAGCTCTCCTCCTCCTCCTCCTGGCAGCTCCGGCAGCTCTTGCCGTGCAATATATCGTCGGAGACAGCGCCGGTTGGACCAGCGGCGGAGATTACGAGACTTGGGTACAAGGGAAAACATTCACCGTTGGAGATACACTTTGTAAGTTGCTTAAATATGGTTTCATCAGAACATGTAGTGGGATTAAATCAACTGGTCTAAATATGGTTTTAGTCCCTTTACTATGATGAACTGTTTATTTTAATTTAACATAATTTGACCCTTTTTATAGTTTATATCTAAAGTGATTCTTACTATATTATTCTTTTTCATTATAGTGTTTAACTACGATGGCACTCACTCGGTAGATGAAGTATCCAAAAACAACTACGACAATTGCAACTCCGGCAATGCTCTGAGAACTCATAACGATGGAAGCACGGTCATCGCACTGTCGAATCCGGGATCGATGTATTTTATATGCCCGACCATAGGACATTGTGCAGGAGGTATGAAGCTTGCAGTCAATGTCGTAGCAGCCGGTGGCAGCTCACCGTCCACCCCATCAACTCCATCTGATTCACCTACTACCCCCCGGAACAACGCCGAGTGGCTCGACACCATCGCCGCCATCTCCTCGTCCTAGCGGAGCTCCTAGCATCATGAACTATGGTTTTATGTTGGCCTTCTGGCCCGTGTTAGGAGCCGTTCTTGCGATTATGAGCTAGGGGAGAGGCAGTGCTGTGGGATTATTGGCTTACTTGTGTTTTTGATTCAATCCGTGTGAATTTTATTCTACTTTTCCTTTTATGAACAGGAGATGTTGATTTATGTTCTTATAATATTTTAAATAATTTACCTTAATTATGATAAAAAAAATAGTTATTTTACTCGTATTTAGTTTTATATACTTTCATAATTCTTATAATGATTAAAATTTTTCATAATATATTCTATTTAAAAAATCATTTCATCCTTTTAATCAAATTAATTAAGGCATTAATTGTTCAACTTAACTAATAATATCATAAGAGTGAAAAGATTAAATTAAATAAATTTTAAATTAAAAAACAGTAAATTCACCTTAATGTATTTCAAATAGTTCAGTTAAACATCATTATCAACTATGGGTATCTTTTGTCAGTCAGTCATACATCATTATCAACTATGGGCATCTTTTGTTAGTCTAAACAACGTACATATCATATTGGAAAATTATGGGTCAATATTTATATTTTGGGTAAACTATACTTGAGATCACTTAATTATAGGAAATTTTAATTTGACCATCAATCATTGATTTATTAATCAGATTATTAATTATTGAAATAATATTAATCAAGTCATATACTATTATCATTTGACAGAGAAGATGACGTAATTGTTTAAAAAATTATATAATTACACATTTAATTCTCATTATTTATGCATTTTATTAATTTTATCCTCAATTTAATTTAATTCAATAACCTTAATCATCTAGTCAGATGATGCATGTGTCACTGATCAAATGTATGATTATATTAATTTTTTTAACTATCACCTTAGCTATTCCATCAAATGATAGTGGTAGATAACTCGATTGACATCACTTAAATAATTAAGTGTTTTGATTGATGAAATTAATAGATCGATAATCAAATTAAAATATATCATAGTTAAGTGAACATGGTGTAGTTTAACCTTAAAATATTCGTATCCAAATATTATAGTAATCTAAAAAAATATGTTATCCAAAGAATTAATAATCTAAAATATACGAATCTGCAACATCCATTATCATTTCTATCAAATAATGATGATTAGGACATCGTTAGTCAACTCAGATTAGGGAAAAGGATGAAGAAAAGCCCAAACCAAACTAAACTTCAAAGGCCCAATCACCGTACTTAATCCATTAAAATCTCTTCCACTTCGATAATCGGCAAGTGTTCTTCGTTCTATTCATTGTTTACTCGAGCAACCGAGAGCAAAACAAAAAGTGAGGGAAAAACAATGACGGCCGAAGAGGAAACCGGAGAGTTTTACCTCCGTTACTACGTAAGGCATAAAGGGAAGTTCGGGCACGAGTTTTTTGAGTTCGAGTTCAGGCCGGACGGGAAGCTCCGATATGCTAACAACTCCAACTACAAAAACGACACCATGATCCGCAAAGAGGTCTTCTTAACACCCGCCGTTCTCAAGGAATGCCGTCGCATCATCACAGAGAGCGAGGTCCCCTCTCGTTTTAAACCCTTTCCTTGCAACTTTTTCTTTAATTCAGCTTTGCCCAGGGTTTGGGATTGTTCATCTTATTTGTAGGGGAAAGATTAGATTTTTTTCCTTGTTTTCTCTATGTTTTGTATAAATAATGAGTTAGTCTTAGCTATCCTTTGTTATCAAATTGCCCAGCTGATTTTTTGTATTCTTTGATGGTTAAAGGATTTAGTTTTAAGTTGATAAGTGATTGTTTCTGTGATTAATGGTAATTTATGGGTCTTGTGTTATAAAGTTGCAGTTTTTATTGATTATGGTTTCTGGTATTGTTCAATTCTGTTGTTTTGTCATTGTAGATCATGAGGGAAGATGATAACAACTGGCCGGAACCTGACCGTGTTGGACGGCAGGAGCTCGAGATTGTGATGGGGAATGAGCATATCTCTTTCACTACTTAAAAGATTGGGTCCCTTGTTGATGTTCAGAGCAGTAAGGATCCTGAAGGGGTTCGCATATTTTATTATCTGGTTCAGGTCAGCTGATGTACATTGTCAATCTGCTATTTTATTCTCTGCAATTTTGTTATGATTGCCCTCTGCCGTCTGCCCTCTGGCATTGAATCATTTGTGTTGTGGTCGCCTTATTGTATCGTTGAATATGGGGCGATGGTTTTAGTTCTCTAACATTGATAATAATTTGAAACAGAGATGGTTTTGGTTTCATTGACGGACACTCGACGATTGATTTTTGCGAATGTATTTCTGCTTTTGCACTCGGTTTCTTTCTTGCTTTTAGATGCAATGCTGAAAGGCTAAAGTGTTGCGGCTCTTTCAGATGTTATTTGAAACGAATAACCAAAATAGTTGGGATCGTTGGTTAATCAAATTTACGGGTGGTGAATAGATATAGCTTACCACTCCTATTATAAATTAGATGCCTTGGCATGGTCGGAATCTGACCCGACTTCTGAAGAGCTTTATAAATGTCATCTCCAGTAGTTTATCTGATTCCTATGCTCATACATATTTTGAAGAACTTTAATAGCTTATGTTATGCTATAGTTTGTCGGATATGCTGTCTTATGCTTATCTATCTCTGACCTGATTGGCATTTTATGTACTACAGGACTTGAAGTGCTTCGTATTCTCTCTCATCTCACTCCACTTCAAGATCAAGCCTATTTGAAGAGGGATAATCCACTTCCATGCTAGGTGTCACAAGTGGTGATTTCACTTGTGCTGTAGCTTCCATTTCCTTTTTTTTTTTCATCCCCTTGTTCTTGTTCAATGTAAATGGTTAAGCTAAGGCTATGCCTGTAGTAATGGCTACAATGATTTTGAACTTTGGATGAAAATGAGATGCCATCAACCTGACATGGAGTTTTTTTTTTTTTTAATGTGTGCGCTTGTTTTCTAGTAGTTCTTTCCATTCCGTCGCATCAAAATAATATTGAACCATTGATATCAATATATTTGGATGGTGCTTTTTCTTTGTATGTAGCGTGTATGGACAAAAATCTGAACCCCTCAATTTCTGAAAAATCAAATTGGAACACCAATACCGCTTGTTCGAAGTAAGCACATGTATATTTTATATATTCAAAGCTTAAAAGACGTGTTTGTAGGAGTGTTTGTCAATCCATCCTCATCATCGTGTAAGGAGACTATACGAGGGCAGATCCTCCAGCCGTGTTATGTCTTCAAGTAGAAGCTCCCTTTCCAGTTGTCGACGTGTGGCCTTCATCACTGTCTGTAAAGCATAATAATTATTCGGAATAAGAACATACTTTTAGGCAAAAAAGGGTAATGAAAGATTGATGATGCAAAGCATAAAATATACGAGGCCTTTTCTGGTTGAAGAATACATACATTGAAGTCCATGTAGGATGCAATCATAGCAAGCCATTGATGGTCCATTAGCTTGAATGTGATGCAATAGAGAAGGTCAAACGCTGATTCACTTTCTATCAAGGCCACAAAAAGAAGAAGCAAAATCATGGTTTTAATTCTTTTAACACAGCTAACTTATGGATGAACTGTAAAGTGGGATTGAAGAAAACTGGCATTACCTGAAAGGAACTTTAAGAAAACTGCTCCTACAATTGTCCTTGGTTTGACTGTAGAATTGAAGCACATTGTTGTTTACCGATGAAAGGCATCAAATAGCAATCTAAATGAGAATGCTCACAAAAGAAAATGAGATTTGCTTAAATTGGTGCTTTTATTTCAACAAGTAAGATTGTTCTGGTGAAATATAATTATGCATTAGGTCCATCATTCAGAAAAGAGTATTGGTCTAATTCAAGCATATTATCTCCCTCGTTTTAAAGATTACCTGCTTCAAGATCAAGCATCTGAATGAGCATAAAGGTGATGTTTACACCAGCAACAGCAAATGGATATTCCCACACAGACCGGTCACCTTCCTGCTTCCAAAGAAGATCCTTGAAGGATTTCTGTATGGAGATGTTCAGAAGCACCTTAGGAGTTGGGATCAGATGAACATAGAAAGATCGAAAGACAAAACAAAATCTAGTTCTCAAGGAAAAAAAATGTAGATGGAATGTTTTACCAGACATGATGGCTATAGTTAGAGAATTATTTTTTTTAAGGTATAGTTAATGGGGATTTAGAAAGAGCTGTTTTTGTCTCATGTGGATCGTCCCCCTGCCCCTGCCTCCACCCCCTTTCCTTTTACCTTCATCATTGCATATATGCCTGTAGTTCTTTTATCTTTATGAATATAGCATGTATACTTAGTTTCAAGTACCCTTCTATATTTTCCATACGTGAGAAAATTAAGGAAAGCAAGGCATTATGGGTCAGACAACACAAGATAACTAAATGGACATACCGGAAAATTCCTAGCAAAGAATAATAGGTTCTCCAAGGATATAAAACCACCACCCCTGTGAGTCAAATCCAAATATCAAGTACTTACCAAACAAATAGTCATTCAAGGAAAAAGAAAATGCACAAACGAAAAGGCAAATGAGAACTACGGTACCTAAAAACTGTAGATGGGTCCTTCCCTTGCCACCCCATTTCCTTCCACTGCTCAGATACTAAACCACGTAGTTCTTCGTCTGGAAAGCTGCATTCCATAATGCCCTTAAAGCTTCCTGTAAAATAAAACAGCAATAATGAGTTAGAGAATAACACTAGTAAGTTAGGATTGGTGATTATAGAATCCAGAATATCACCCAAGTGCAAAGGTCATCATTTAGAACAAGCACCTGATGCTCAGGAATTGAACTATCATAAGCATTATCTATACGATTCTGCAGTCTCTGCAAGCATTCCTCCTGACAGCATGAAAGCGAATATTATTTTTTTATTCCAGGAAAGTAAAATAGCAGAGCAAATTTTGAAACATTCTAAGAAAATCAATCAACATGATCCAAGAACGATATGGTAACTTTAGCAGAAATAGGCAAATACAAGGACAATGATTCTACAAAAGTAACAAACCAAATAAACTCATACAGTAAAAGCCTAAAAGTATGCCACTTTTCCATATTTCGATAGTTCAATAATGTTGCTTAACAACCGCAAGAGTCAAGTGATTGGTCTGCTATATGGGTAATCATGTTGCATGAAAAATGGTCAGTGTGTAAAGCCACAAAAATGATATCAACAGAATATGTATATGACATCTACAGAAACAGTAGGGTTTAAACACAAAATTAAGGTTCAGATGACAGCATTAAACAACAGGAGAGATATCATTAGTTAAAGCAATCAATGGAATACGAAGTAGCATAAAAAGTACATGAGAGATCCTATCATCAGATTTATGTTTCTTAGTAGATAGAAAATTACAAATTACACTGAAATGGAAAAATAACCAACATAGTTGACCAGATCATAAACATTACCTGGGCAGGAGTTAAATCAAATGGTGGACGAGCATCACTCTCTTTGCTCTGTGCACATGCACAAGAAAGACCTCGACCCAACCATGCTGTTGATCCTGCCACAGCCTCAGCTGTAACAAAATAAAGAACTCTACTAATGAAAATGCATTCCTAAATCTTCATTTTAACTGCCTTGGAAATTTGTACCTAAGACAACCACGGATTCAAATGGTTCTCTACAGCAGCTAATAAAGGCAAAAGCAAAAGAGAGAAAAAAGAAAGTAGGAGAAAAATGCTAGTCGACTATCTCCAACAAAGATAAGAACAGTGAAAGCAAAGGTACCCAAAGTCATTAAACAAGAGATACACATATGATGGAATGAAATGATTTTATCTGAGGCCCAGACTTTTCAACAGGTTTTGAGTCCTACGAACTAAAATACTAAGCAAGTTTTGAGCCATGAACAAAAAGTGGACAGTATACAATGTACGGGTAAATCTAGGAATTTGCTTCATGACAACTTGGAATGAATCTGGCAGCCCAGAAATGTACCAATGAATGAGTGAAAATTAAGTTAAATTTTGTAGATCTTAGATCCTAGATAGAATAGAACACCAAAAGTTTCTTTTTAACTTTTTCTTTTATCTTTATTTTTTTCAGTTTCACGCAAAAAGTTTGAACAACGGAATAACATTAAGTCATGCAACTATGCCCGCTAATCTAGGTTTGCCTGTAAGCTCTTACAATATAATTGGATAAATTACATCATAAATTGCCAACCTCTAGAGGGGAAAAACAGAATTAAAGATAAAACATGGCAAAGAAACCCGAATGACTGATTCAACAAGAGAGTCGAATTTTCCAAAAATTCCTTTACAAAAAATCCCATAAACCAAAGAAAATCACAGCAAAATAATCGTTATATTGACCAAAAAACGCACCAAAACAAATTTGAGCATCACCACACGTAAGTCAGGAAACGTTTCCGGCAACAGTCAAAGCTCACTCGCCTAGAAAGAAAAGGAGAATTTAAAAAGAAAGGACGTCTTCTAGCTTCAGAGACAGCAGATCAGCAAGACATGTACAGAGTGGAACATAGAGAGGAAAAATATTTTCATAGAACAAAAAAAGAAAAGTGAAACGCCGAAAACAAAAAAATGATAAAATGGAACTAAGAGGTTAGTTACCAGAAGTAGAATGGCAGGTATTGCCTCGCTCGATGCCTTGAGAAATCCTCCTCACAGCGACAAAAGAACCTCCCCTATCGTCCATTTTATCACAAGTCTCTCTTATCTTCCTATCTTTCTTCCCGTAAACTCTAACAAACAAATTCTCGGCTGCTCCACAACTTCAAAACTGTAATCAATGACATAAAAAGAGAAACCAAATTAAACTCCGATTGAGAAAAAAAAAACCGAATCATTCGAATTTTAATAAGATAGCAAAACAAATCAGCAAAGCAATCGCGATGAACCGGAACGCGAAATGCAGGTAAATTCAGAAGGAAACCGGATCGAAACCTGACAGAACTGAACCAAAAACCGAAATCTTAATATCTTCACTATAAAGTAGAAACAATGTTCAATTAAGCTGCGGAAAAATTTAAGCCAATAGACTTTCGAAAAGTAAAGTACGGTGAAGCTCCGAGCAGCAGCTACCTAGATATTTGAAAAAGAAAGTCGGAAAGAATCTTGAGAGAGAAATCTAGAGAAACATTAAATGATCATAAAAGAAAAAGAGCTACGGTTTAAAGATCTAAAAACCGACGGTATCCGATCTTGAGAGAAAAATCTAGAGAATCTTTAAATGAGAAAATAAAATGCTTTCGAATTTTACTCAAGAACAATCAGCAAAGCAACGGAGATGAACTAGAACGTCAAATGCAGGCAAAATCAGAAGGAAACTGGATCAAAACCAGCCGGAACTGAAATCAAACAGAACCGAAATGTTGAATCCTCGTCAGAAACAATGCTGAATTAAGCCGCGGCAAACAAAAAAAAAAGAAAGGCAAAAGAGTTTCTAAATGTAAAGTGAAGTGAAGCTCCGATCAGCAGTTACCTTAGATTCTTGAAAAAGAAAATAAGAACGAATCTTGAGAAGAAAAAAATCCAGAGAATCTTTAAATGCAAACAAGAAAAAGAAAACACTAGGTTTAGAGATCTAAGAATCGACGGTATCCATTGCAAGCCACGGACTCGGAGCTCTGTCTCCCGTTTTATTTTTCCCCTTTTTTCTCTTGCATTTGTTAGTTTTCTCTTTTGGGTGGCGGGAGCGGCTGTAGGAGTGGGCGGTACGGATATATATTTTTCTTGGTCAGGCCAGTCGGAGGCAGGAGTTGACTGTGACATCCTTAATATATAATTAAAATAAGTGTTATTAATTTTATTATTAAAATAATAATAAAATTAATAAAAAAAATTATCTAAAATATTATTATTTTTATCTGAAATATCAATATTTTTTTAATATTTTTGATAAAGCGCCTAACAATAATAAAATCGATAAAAAAATAACAAAACAGATAAAAATAATAATATTTCTGATAATTTTTTACTAAGCGTCTTTTTTTAGCCGTATATTAAGGCGGTTGCACGTGATCATTTTCTTGGAGGCAAAGAGCTTAATTAGACGATTTATAAATTGATTAAGGTAAACTATACATTTAATAACTAAATTTTGGTCCTTTATATCTAAACTTTTATTTTTTTTAAATCATACATAATGTTTAGTTTTTATTTTGTTTTAGTATTAGTCGTTAAAAACTTAACGAATGGGCTGAAGAGGCATAGATCTGGTGGATGGATGGTTAATTCAAATAGTGGACCACGGGAGAATAACAAGTTGACCATCCGTTAAGTTTTTAATGGAGGAATATTAAAATGAAACAATAATTAAACGTTAAGTATGATTTTAAAAAATTGACATTTTAGATGCTAAAATAGACCAAAATTGATAGTTTAAGTACTAAACTCGTAATTTACCCCTTTGTCTATTTTATTTTCTTTACGTCAAATTTGATTTTTGATACTTATACACTATTTGGATTCGGGATTTTATGCCCAATGATTTAATTTAGCTTTATTTTGTCTCTTTCCTTTTATATTGTTATTGGTTAGTCCAATTCGATAACATCGTTAGCTACTCCGATTAAAATATTGATATAAAACTTTGTTTTTAAAAAGCCTTTCATGATGTGTTAGAATTTCACATAAATATTTCAACTTGAATAATTAACACTGTTACTTTTTTGAAATGAATGATGATATTATAAAAATAGAGATCTATAGCAAATTAAAATATAAAAATTATATCTTTAATTTATATAATAAAAGGACTAAAATTAGAATTGGACCCTTTTTACATAACCTTTTCAAAACAAATGGTGGAATGGTTGTCCTGGGTTGGGGTTTTAGAACAGTTAAAATTGATTCTAGCGGACAAGGTAACAGTGGCAACCCAATTAGGTACTTTCGCCTTTTTGTATTGAAACAACCTGTCACTGGATCTGTTCGTTTATTTTTTATTCTTTTCTGCTAAAAAGAAGATAGGGTAAACTATAGGATTGGTCACTTACTTTTATATCTGTATACTTTTACTAACTAAATTCGAAAAACTTAAGTTTTAATTACTTACATTATCAATTTATTAACTTTTGCCACTTATATTATTGATTGTTTGACGTGAAATGTTACTAAAACATATTTCATTTTTAATTTGACCCTAAATTTTAGATAGAATACTAATTTGATCGTAAACTTTAAATAATATATTATTTTGACCATAAACTTTAGCTAAAATATCAATTTAACTCTTAAATTTGATCAAAGCCTCTTGTTGTCGCCACCACTCACCACTGTTACTATTGGTCACCTTTATTTGACATAGATCGTCGATTGTTAGACCCCAAAATTTACATTTCACTCTTTTTGACGTTCTAGATATGAATTTAGTATTCATTTCATTGGAAAATATCTAAAACTCAACAAATCTAGCCTATAATCTTTCGAATTCTTTTAAAATTAAACCATAATAATAAATTTATTATTAATATTCCTTTAAAAATAAAGAAACTTAAAATCTAAATTTATATAATAATAAAAATATATAATTTTTTGTTTATAATTTTTTTTATGTTTATAATATTAATTGTAATTTTTAATATTTATACATATTTATAATTTTCAATTATAATATAAATTTAGTTTTTGGAATTCTTTATTTAATTTAGTTTTTTGAATTCTTTATTTTTAAAGAAATATTAATGATAAATTTATTATTATGATTTAAATTTAAAAGAAATTGAAGGATTATAAGTTAAATTTATTGAGTTTTTGGATATTTTCCAGTGAAATGAATATCATATGCAAGTTCATAATGAAAAAAAGAAGTGAATAATCATTGTTTTTGGGTCTAACAGTTGACAATGATGACAGTCGATCAACGACGATTGACAGTAATGATGGTGAGTAGCAGCAACAACAAGACACTTTGGTCAAAATTATGTTTTATCTATCTAAACTCCAGGGGTACGATTAAAACTTGACCCCTTTTGACTAACGTATCAAGTCATCAAGTTAATGAGAGTTAACAACTCAATGATCAAAATGTAATAATTGATAATGTAAGTAGCCAAAAGTTAATAAATTGATAAAATAAGTGATCAAAATTTAAATTTTTTGAATTTGATGAGCAAAAATGTACAAATATGAAAGGAAATTGACCAATCTAGTAATTTAGCCAATAAGACAATGAAGTATCCAAAATTTGGAAATAAAATTTTCTTAAAAATAGTTTAAAACACACAATTGAAAATTTAAAAAATGTGTTCATTCAAATTAAAATTATTGAAATAAAAAAATAAACTCATTTTTAGTTTTTGATTAAAATAAAAGATTATTTTAGTTTTATCCATAATTTATGTTTATTTAAATTAATTTTATTTTTTAATATTAGTAACATTGTTCTTTATTTAAAAATAATTAATTTAACCTCATTAATTGATCAAAACAAGAGAACATGTTTTCCTTAGAACGTTCGTGTTCGAGTACCAACATATGTAGGATATGTTAAAAATAATAAACTTTTATTCACTTTTGAAAATAATTTTCATATTTCAAAAATTATATAATAAATATTTTTAAACCAAACGAAAACTACATCTTATATTTTTTTTCTATTATTATTATTATTATTGTTTAGTATCTTATATTTTTATTGATTAATTTAGATTTAAGGCACTATATAAATCATTATGAGAAATGAGACAATTTCGATTCAAAATGTATTTCTATTTAAAAAATTAATATTTAAATCTTAAATGTTATTAAAAAGTATGGATAATCAAGTCTTTATTCAGTTAATATAATTATAGTAAAATATATTAAAACATTAAAATTCGATCATACTTTTTTTATTAAGCTAAGGTGATTACAAAGTAGTATTTGTTCTAAATACTCTCAATTATTTGGCAATGAACGCCCAATCACCTTGATGCAGTTGTTGATATTCGAACAAACAAAACAATTCCTTTAACTATTGAAGTAACTTGGTTAATTCGTGCCAAAAATTCGATCATATTTAAGCATATATAATCTTTTATTTATGAATGAAATGAGGTTTGATTTATAGGTGACGGAGGGAAAGAAAGAAAATTATCAAGTGAAATAAAAAGAGAGAAATGTCACATGGTATGTTTGTGGGGGCCGGGCGAAATTAAACCAAGGCATCATGGCATAGTTCAATTTTTTTAGGTAGTAACCCACAATAACATCATTTGTACTTTATGATAAACAATAGCTCCAAATTATGGTCTTGGTCCACACGCATGTGTCACCCCCTCTCCCATCAAGGTTGTGCACCTTTACGTGGCTATCAACCTTTTCCATCTACAAAGAACAATTACAAAGGCAAGTTTTTTAAAGCCATTTCCCCCCTTTTCTAATTGAAAAACTTTGGGTTACACATTTTAATAATATTTATTTATCGATAAATTTGAGACGAAAATAAGATAATATCTATTCAAAAACTCTCGATCATTTAATAATGAACATTTATACCCCAAACATATGCGATGCTCGAACCTAAGATCTCAAGAGATAAACAAGTCTCTTAACCACTGAGATTGTTTAATTTATACTAATAATATTTAAAAATAAAAGGCTCACATCTGTTAAATTTTGTAACACGGATTGATTCAATTCAATGACAGAACTTGGTGATAGAGTGTGTGGGCTAACTTAAAATTTTAATAGATTTAGAGCTTTAAATTAAAATTTTCAAAAATTTTGAAGGGTTCAGTTTATATTTTCTTCAAAAAAATTTGGGTCTAATTAAAATTTTTGTTAATGAGACTTTTTCTAAATTATGAGAGTGGTTTAATTAAGAACATTTAAAAAAAGTATAGCTTAATTTAAAAATTTTTAAAAAATTTTGGGTGATAAATTATTTTTAAAAAAAAATTAAGATTATAAATTATATTTTTTCAAATTTTGTTGGGGCCATATCCCCCACCTGTCCTAGCTATGTTTCACCTCTGATTCAATTGGTTGAGATTCATTAATACATAAATAAGTATTAGAATTTAAGTTTTACTAATAATTATTGATTAGGCTTAATTAGATTAGTATTATTATTGGTTTAATCTCTTAACATCCTTCAATTTATGATAGAGAAAGATTTAAGTAGTATTAATTTTAACCTTTGAGGTCATTAACATGCCTTGACCTTGAATAGTTGAATGGAAGTTATTCGCGGGTCGGCTAAGTTCCAGTCTAGTTTATTTATCACATTAACATATTTTATGTTTGTGTATGTTTAATCTGACCTAAAATATGAAATTCGACTTTTGTCCAAACATGCCCGTATTAGATAATAAGATGGGCTAGGTCGGCTCCTTAGATTGGACCCATATTTTTATACATGTTCAAGTTCATTTTTTGAATATAATATGTCTTCTAACATGCTTTTCATCCACTAGTAACAATCAAGTTTCATTGCTTTTGTATAATGGACTTGAGAAAAGACATGGATGTCATGTTATGCCCAACAACTCTTTTATATTCACAAAACAACAAAGTATATGATCTCGCCAACAACGTGGGAAATCTCTTTTCACTCAAGATTGCGAGAGTATAAAGAAAGACAACATAATTTAAGGTTGAGAAAAGATATTACTGAAAATATTAAAAAAATTATAGTATTTTCGGTTGACATTAATTTAAAATAATTTTTTTCTTAACATTTTTCGGTTGAAAACCTTCTATTGGTTACATTCTTCATAATATTTTTGATTCAATTGAAAATTGTTAAAAAATTAACATTTTTGGTTGCGTCCAACCGAAAATATTATGATTTTTATAACATTTTCAGTCGCGTCCATTTTCTACTATTCTTTAACCTTAAATTAGAATGTCGTAAGACAGAACTACCCGAAGATCATTGTTCCCCTGTATCTGATGAGATATACCCATGATTCCTATCTAGCGTTTGTTAAGCAATCAAATAAGCAAATATGTTTTTAGACGATGGGTTAATAAGGAACAATGTATTATATGCATTTTTGGTAGATTTAATCCCTCCATTATGCATTCTACCTATTCTTTTAAACCTCGAAAAAAAGTGACATATATGCATTGATATTTATATACAGCTGGAAAAATATTTTTACACATTTTAAGAAAATAGAAAAGATTACAATATTTATCCAACCGTACAAAAAATAAGTTATATATATCACATTAAAAAATAAGTTATATATATCACATTAAAAAATAAGTTATATATGTCACATTAAAAAATAATTAACGTCAAATTATTTATCGAAATTAATAAAATTAAATACTCTCTTGATTGAAAATATACATTTCAAAAAATTTAAAAATTAAAAATTATAAGATTAAATCTTTTAAAAATGATGTACACTATAATTTTTATAATTCAATATTCGATAAATTAATAATCTTTTTAAAATAATATTTTTTTATTTTAATTTGGGTTTAAGGTTTAAATTAATAATTTTAATAAATTAATAAGGTAATAATTTTTTGGAAGATCTTTATATAAATTTATGACCCTTTAATATTATAAATTAATATTTCTATAAAAATTACAAATATAAATAGGACAAGTTAGTAAAATACGATTATATTATTGTATGCTTCTTATAATTTAAATATAGTTGTATTTCACCTCTTTCTTTATTGTATCTAAAAGTTATCGTGTTGTGTTCTCATACTACAACAAAAAAAAATGCAAATAGTTGTTGCCGTTATGAGTGTTTCCTTTCGCATAATTGGTTGTAAATATATTATATCATCTTCAGTTTTATCCTTAATATTATTTTTAATAATTTATGATAAAATTAACAATTGAGATAATTGAAATATATTCAAACGTGAAATATATTAGAATGTAAAGTAGACCACCTGAACGGGTTTAAGACCATGAGTAGAATGTACCCTTTCCTTAAGGAGATTGAACTTTATGTAAATTGACAGAAAAGTAAATAGCGAAGGACCGGTGGCATATATACGGAAGAGGGGGAAGAGGGGAAGAGGGGGGGAAAAGGAAGAGAGAGACAACAGAACCACATGGCATGGGGTCTGTTTTGTAAGAATTTTGAACTAAAATGCTTTTGGGAAAAGAAAAGAAAAGACAGTGTGTACAGTGGAGGAGAATGATCACATTTTAGGTAACAATTGAAGCCCTGATCATGGAGGATGGAATGGGGATGTCGTCCCTAGAAAGCACCTTTCGTTAATCTTGCGCAAAAAGAGTTTTGGTGGTCAAACGCTATGGTCAGCAACCTAACATTGTGTGTTAAAGGGATGGATTGGATTAGTGTACTGGCCAAAAAAGAAGGCTTTGTCAATCGGTTCATGTCGGCCTAAATATGTTTTGTGTGTTGGACTTGCTCAAAATTTGAAATTGGGGTTATGTAATTTGCCAACATGTTGAATTGATGTCCTATCAACTTCAATTTTCTCCAAGTTTTAACAGGCTTGGGTCAGAAAATAAGATGATTTATATAGTTTACAGGCGACTTAAGCCTATGTTGTTTAGCTGCTGGGCCTTATATAAATTCAAAAACACTCAAAAGTTTTGTTGCTTTCTTTTATATACGTATTTTTTTAACAATTTCTACTAAGGGGAAAGGATAATTTTTCTTTTAATAGTTATTAAACCCACAATCTAAAGAAAAGAATAAATGTCAATCGAGAGCTTTCAACCGCGTGCTCTAAAAATTATTGACTAGATATACATGCTATTAATACTTGTTATTTTGTTAACGTTGATTATTATTAGAACTATATATATTAAATATGATTTTGATATATTTTATTATCATGATTTTTATATCTATTAAGATAGAATTATACATGAACCCATCAAGCATTATACCCTTCACTTAAATCGGGTCGAATTCGAGTTTAAAAAAGTTTCATCTGACTTGAAATTCGGCTAAAATTTTAATATAAAAATTTACATTCGACTTGACTCGAATATAAAAAAAATCATTTTTATTCAACAAAGCAATGATTAAATTGAAATATATATATACACACACAAATATATATTATAACAATTGTTCATAAATATATAAAGATTAATGGTAAAAGGGTAACTTTTTCCTTGTAGTAGACACAATTTATCACTTTTGTTCATATCGTATTTTCGCATCAATTTAATCATCGAAGTTGCTCAATTGCATCATTCTATATCCTATCTCTAACTTAAAACCCTAAATTATAGTCATGTAATTTATAAACCCTAAACCCTAAACATTAAAAATATAACTTAGGGTTTATGATTTAGAGTTTTAAGTTAGGGATAGACTATAGAATGATACAATTAAACAATTTTGAGGGCTAAATTAATGTAAAAATACGATATGGGTAAAAATGATAAATTGGATCTACTACATAGGCAAAGGTGACCCTTAAGCCAAAATTAATTATACTATTATTCTTGAATGTGATTGAATTGGGTAATTTTTCACCCTACACTAGATCAAACTTGATCTCATTTCTCATAAAATTAAACCCGGATCAAACTCGAATTTCAAAAAAAAAAAATCAACCCTATAAGATTATATTAAAACTCGTCGAGTTGAGATCAAATTTTTATACATACTTATATTTAAAAATATAAAGTTTGTAAAAACATTGGATATACTTTACATGGAAAGTATAATACACAGTTCTCTCTCTATTTGTAGTACCTCTTGTCTTTCTTTTACTTTATTTATCTAATTATCTTATATATATATATAATAATAATAATAAATATTTTATACACAAAAACTATATAAAAATTACACTCTACAAACATATTTATTTAAATGTTATCTACATTTTTCAATATCCCTAAATCTTAATTTATAAACACCAAACCTTAAATCTTAACATCTATAACACTAAACTCTAATAAAACAAATAGTATCTATGCAAACCCAAATTTTGTTTTATACCATAAATATATGGGATAATAATCTTATATATATTTCATAAAAATATAAAGAATAGGTCAAAAAATAATTCATAAAAGTGTTATCTATGAAATTTATTACCAGAGTTCATAAATGTGGGGACAATGTCGGGTTCGAAAGTCGGTAAGAATAGGTCAGTTTTACCTGTAGGGGACATCGACATACCATTCTAAACCCATTCAAGAGACAATAGAATTGGACAAAAACATATAAGGGATACGGACAAGTTGTGAGACATAAAGAGGACCCACCAAATATCCAAATATCCAATCCATCATGAAATTTGTAAAGACTTTAGAAATTTGATTGAAATGCCATGATTGTTACATGGAATTCAGTATGTACACCGCGTTTCCTCTTATTGGTCATTGCTTCCAAATCTAATCTTTCTCTTTATTGCATTTTTTCTTGGATAAATATAAGTGAGTATAAAGTAATATTTTTCTAAAATTTTTATTAATTTATCAAAAAAAATTATATCCTTGATATATACGGAGTTTGAATTCAAAACCTAAGAAGATAACACCATATCACGTGATTTTTCAATTTGCTTTGTGCCTCTTTATTACACTTTTGAATCTTCAATTTATAAATTATGAAAATGTCGGTTCTCTTGGCATCCATTCTTTATTTTCCCTTCTTTTGAAAGTATATGGTTGGCCCTCCTTGTCATGGATAAGGGGCTGTTAAAACAACCACTTTTTTAAAAATTTGAAGTCTTAAAAGGGTTATTTTTTATTTTTGTAATATATCTTTTTTTTTTGAAAGATTGGTACTTTGTATTGAAGGTATACAAGGTACACCATCCCATGATCCTCATTAAAAGACCTCCCTAAACTTATTGGAGGAAAAAGAGTGAGCCAAGAGGTGGAAGAAAATAAATACAAGGATACCACAAAGCAACAAACATTACATACCCCAACCACATTAAAACACACACAAACACCCAAACAAACCAACCAGACAGAAAAAACTAAATTCAGGAAACCACCACAACTATGGAATATCCGAAAACAACAGCAGGACCAATATCACCAAACATGCTGATCAATGCAATACACCAAGACTTCATCAATCTGCTAGCCATCACACAATATACAACATAAACATTCCTTTTTGGACCATTGATCCTGAAATCAACAAAAAATCTAGTAGAACACAAACTTAGAGATAACGTAATCCCCACATCCACGCTCAGCTCAAAGCGATTATTATGACTGAAGCACATCAGCTGAACAACTTCCAGACACTAACTTTATGGAAATGTTACGCCTTAACAACATAAGCAACCATCTTTTCTTCAAATCCGAATCTGATAGAGATCTACCAGATAACTCAGAGGAATTAAGATCAGATTTCAGTAAATTAAATCTCTTCAAAGCTCTATCTCTTTTATTTCTTTCAGCTTTTGAAAGAACTTTGTCCTGAATATCTAAAAGCGAGTGTAACATCCTCCATGCCGGGTTAGTGATTAATTTGTAAAGTTTCAGCATTTGGTGATTTAAGTAGAATGATGGAAGAGTTTAATGACTTATTTGAGTTATTTTGTGTAGGATTGAATTATAAAGAAGAAAGATTAGAAAGACAAAATGGTCTTTTTATAGCAATATAATTATTGGGGTTAGTATTATATTAAGCACGTGGAAGTATAGGAAATTAAAAACAAGCTTCCAGAGTCATCTTCTTCTTTCTTCTTCTTCATACGTGAGACCCAAGATAAGATAAGATTCTCTTGTTAGTGAATTTCTTGATGAATTTATGGTTGATTCATGACCATTAGGCAATAGTTAAGCTTAAAGGAAGTTTAAATTGTTTTAAAACCTCAAGATGAGAAGTATATGAAGAATTAAAGAAAGGAAGTAGAAAAGTGAAATCTTAGATTAGAGTTCATAATAAGAATTGGAAGTGAGATTTGACTTGTCATCAAGTTAATTAAGGGATATGAAGTGTTAGAATTGGAATTAGAACACCTTGAAAATTTAGTGTGATTCTTGAATGCCATGTAAATGATGGAATTTTTGGTTTAAAGAAGTGATTATGGAATAGAAATGAGTTTAAATATGTGTATGGAAGTTAGGAATATTAAAGGAAGTAAAATATGAAGGTTTAAGCTGAAATGAAGTGAATTTCGAGCTCAAAATAGGATTTCTGGGCTAGGGGAATCGATACCCATTCAAGGGGAATCGATACCCCCTCAAACGAATATGAATTTCCAGAATGCTAGAGGGGAATCAATACCCCCAGGGGGGAACCGATTCCCCCATAATAAAAAGAAAAGAAAAGAAAGAAGAGAGACTAAACTATCAATCCCTTAAATTGGTAGGCTATTAGAGGTTAATTTCAAGACTTGGGCATCTGATAATCATCTTGAAAATTTTGCTTATGTAGATATTGAGCCTAATCGAATTTCGGAATCATCGACAAGTAGGATCAATCGAGGGAAAGACAAAGAAATCTAGGTGAGTGCATATGAATAGCATGAATATGTATTTTATTCAGTTCTAGAATTGTGATAAGTCTAGATTCAATATTTTGATACATGATCGTAGTTCATATGATGATATATGACATGAATCCATATCATATGCATTATGGGACATGAATATGAAAGAAAACGTTATATGAGTTATATGATAAAGGTATGGAAATAATATGTCTACGTGATGTAAATTAGATAATTGTGAAAGCCCATGTTATGTAAATGAGAACTATAGGTATAGTTGGCATGCCAAGGGTAGAGGGTCTATGTGGTCCTTCGGGACATATATGTATTCTTTGGAACATGTATGAGGTCTGGTGAGACACCTACTTGATCCTTGGTATATATATATGATTCTTAAGGAATGATATGTGGTCTTTCAGGACATATATGTATTCTTTGGAACATATGTGAGGTATGGTGAGACACATACTTGATCCTTGGTATATGTATATGATTCTTAAGGAATGATATGTGGTCCTTATGGACATTATTATATTACACTTAGGTGCAATTATATGAGCTGTGGTGACAGCATAGTGCACAACCTCACAATACTCACATACCTTAGGTTCTCTGTATGGTACCATGGGCTAATGAACTTACTAAGGCGAACTTATGAATGTGAATTTGATAAGTATATGTGTAAGAAACATGGTTTTGGTTATTGCATTGTTTACATACATCTTATTACTGCAACCCATCTCATTTTGGTAATTACTTTATATTTATTGATATTATTATTATATTGCCTCACTAAGTCGATGACTTAGCGTGTGAGTGTTTCACACGTAGGATCCGATAAAGTAGATGATCGAGGTTAAGCAACTGGACAACATTACTCCTGCAACTATCAGATCAGAAGCAACTTAATTAGTAGGTCATTTTGTTATGAAAATGGATGTTGTCATGTAATTAAAGAGTTAAGTTGTGTATGCTCAGAATATTTTGGTAAACTTATATTACCACATGTATATTATTGTATTTTTCATAATATAAGTTCAAGTATTTTACTATTATTTGTAATGAGTTGTGTTTTAAAAGTCAATGTAATATCTCTGACTCGTATCCGGGTTGGGATACAGGTTGGGGGTGTTACAGAGAACCAAATTTCTTTTGCTTCCTTTTAATCCCTATAGACAACGCCTTATCACAAGATAAAGAGAAAAGTCCATTACAGAAGACTTAGATAAAAATCCCTCTTTCTCTGTTCTGACAGATACCGACTCTGTACACTGATTCTCCAATGGCTTTATTGACTTGGGCTGCCATAGATATGCTCCTCTATTTGAAAAAAAGTGCTCACATCCTTCATCCGTGACCTTAACCGAAAGCCCATCCAATGGCTCAAACGACCCTTCATTCGCAATGTCTTCTAAAATGGCACACCAATCAATGTTGACCCCACGTACGCCCTATTTAGTTTCTCAAAACCCTTCAAATATCTGCTCCATAGACAAGGAAATACATGCGAAAGTGCCCCATAACACATTGTTTGGGGAATAAAAACTATACTAAGCACAAAACCCCTTTTCAACAGCCCTACACTATACACGTTTGGGACAGCATACGTGTTGACTACAAAACCATCACACTCCTCCACCTCAGCTCCCACGTTCGCCACATGACCACTTGAATCAGAGGAAATATTCATTTCTTTATTTAAAGTGATAATGCCCATACTCACGTCACTAGTCATTATCTTAGGACCCTCAATACATGAATTATACAAGTGGAGTGCATTAATATCGAGAGCAGCAGAACACTCCAACAATTTGAGCGCATTAACTTCGGGGGCAAGTCCACACTCCAACTAGGGAACCACGTGCTCCCTACAATCTGTCTTCAAAACATTCAAAATGCCACTCCTCGGACAAATTGAAGCACACGTTGTTGCCCCATTACAAGCTGTCTAGGGACCAATTCCAACACCCCAGTCCTCTTTGACACGAGGATCTTCATCTACTTCCTTAGCTAAGGAACGCCACGCTCCGCTACCAACAAATGAGTCGTTTGAGACCGCTCGAGCCTTATCATGAACTTCCTCCCTTTGAATGGAATCAACACTTAACTCTCTCACCGTGGATAACGGGGAAGCAAACTCCATTTCCATCGAATACGGATCTTCCTAGACGGATTCTGGGCTGAAACAAGGTTCAAACTATGAAACATGAACTGAAAAAGACCAGTTCCCAATTTTCAAATCGAGTGATTCATCCACTCGAGCTTTGCATTTCGTGATAATCTGAAACAAAGCCCTGTCAAACGAGCCGGGATTTAAAGTCCCTTCCTCAATAGAAATAAGTTCTCCCCATTTTCCTGTAATATTCTTGAAAGTAGAATGACTCCACGCGAATGGAGGGATCCCTTTGCACGATAACCAAGCCCGACGACTACTGCACTGAAGCTGTTTCGACCATACTTCCACTTTGTCGAAGAATTTTTTCAACCCCCCACTCTGATTTTTAAGAGTATAATCCCTACTCTCTTCATCTTCAAATATAATTAAAATTGCTAACCCACTTTGTAACACCCCCAACCCGTATCCGACCCGGATCCGAGTCCGAGGTGTCACATTGACTTTTCAAAACATTTACTTGTATAAAATAATAAGTAATTTAAAATTTCTATAACATATACTTATTCAAACATTTACAGAACTATTCAGAGCTTATACAATATATTATTGAATACATACCAACTAAAACTTTATATATTAAAATACATATTATTCACTTTTTTCTGATCTGACCTTCGGTAAGGAGAACTGACCTGTCTTGCTCCACATTGCTCTTTACTCTTCTCACTTCTGTAACCTACGTGTGAAATAATCACATGCTAAGTCTATGACTTAGTGAGACAATAAACATATAATGAAAACTATAACTTGTAACCATGCATGAACAATTACTGCTATCACATCATACCCAAACATATATCCATTCATATATCAAATCCACACATGCATATAATTATCTTCTAATCTATCATTATCATTCATATTTCTATTCTCTTGTTTATATGATCTATTATGTTCATATCATATATCTTATAACATATATAATAATCATTAACACACATATATCATATCATATAATTAATGTAACAAAACACATATATATATCACATACATTGTATTCAATGTTATCTCTTATTAGCCCATGTACACGTGTGATAACTATAGATATGTGAGTCTATTGACATGCCAACTATACCTATAGCTCTCGTATCATATAACATGGGTATTTTCACATGTTATATAAGCTCATAGCTTCTTTCACATATACATGTAGTCACATAGCTTCTTTCACATATACATGTAGTCACATAGCTTCTTTTCATATTCTCATAGGATCACATAACTCATATCTTATACTTTGTTTTCTCATGTTCACATATAACATGTCATATGGCTCATATATTTCCCATGCAATCATATAGTTCAGTTTCCCATATGTTCATATATATACATCACATAGAACATATTTCTCATATCATTACATTCAAAAGCATGTTAATACATATAATCAAACATACATACAATTCATGTCATTCATATACATATAATCATATATTCATGCATTCTAACATAGGAAATAGACTTGTCACAAGTCTTGTTTCCATTTAGCACCATAAACTAACTAATATGCACTCACATTGGCCTCACTAAGTTCCAATCCCCTTTTATGATTTCTTTTCTTTCGATCGAATCTTAACTTAATAATCGTTCCGTAACTTGTTCGTGCTCGATATCTACACAATCATGTATTTATACTATCAGTATCCAATAGATATACTATAATCTATCATTTCATAGATTGAATAACGATTTATTCCATTTCCCATTGAAGTGCATCGGTACATATTACAGTGCATCGATGCATTCTTTAACATGTGCATCGATGCACTACCCATGCATCGGTACATAATTTACATTCGATGTTTAAATATTAAGGGGGTGCATCGATGCACTCCTTATGCATCGATGCACTAATGTCATTCGATGTTCATTTATTTGAGAGTG
Source organism: Hibiscus syriacus (assembly GCF_006381635.1). Lineage (NCBI taxonomy): Eukaryota > Viridiplantae > Streptophyta > Magnoliopsida > Malvales > Malvaceae > Hibiscus > Hibiscus syriacus. The sequence continues at coordinate 86,916 of NW_024062434.1, forward strand.
CATCGATACACCTTGAAGATGCATCGATGCACACTACCCAGAATTACATTTTAAGAACCAAAATGTCTTATTTTAACCCCCAAATTCTACTTATTAATCCCTCATTATACCTTAAAACTTATTCATACATATTTAAACCTTCTTATGATACTATAACACTTCACCATATCTTATAATTCACCATAATTCTTGAATCAAAGAATTTCATCAAATTTTCCATGTGTTTTAAATTCAATTCTATCACCTCTAACTTCTTAATTAATCCTTTGACAAGTCAAATCCATCCTTAGAACTTCAAAAACCTCTTTAAATCAAGAATTAATTTCTCAATCCTTAATCAAATTTCCTTTCAAATTTTCTCTGCTTAATGTTTTATGCTTATATAAGCTTACCTTAAGCTTATATAATACCCAAATACTCTATCCCAACTTATAAATTCAAGAAATTAATCAACTGAAGCAAATTTACCTTATAGACTTGAGCTTGAACCCACGAGAAGAAGAAAGCAAGAAGAAGAAAGAAAGCTTCCAGATATCTCTATTCCCACATGTTATCTCCTTAAATAAAGGAAATAAAATATTTCAAACTAAATTACCATAATACCCTTATAATCCTTTCATATTACCCTTTAATCCAATACTGAAATATCCTTATTAAATCCTTAAACTTTTCAATTTTCCTAAATTGATCCCCAAATTTCAAAAATTCTTATTTTAGTCACTAACTCATATTTAGGATGTTACACACTTAACCTCATAATTTTCGGTCCTAAGATGCCTTCCTTGTGCACAAGAACAACCAACTCTTTCATTTTTATGGATTTTATGCATCAACCAACCAAGCTATCTCTAAGAGTTAGGAGCTTGTCCTCATCAACAACACCAACAATAGGATCCTCTGCATGACTATCATCCTCCAATCTACTCTTATTCTCAGCTGGTTTTTGACCTGAAAGCTTCTTCCTCCAGAAAGCTACACGAGGTAGAAATCTTGCCATGGCAACTCTAATTTTACTGCCATGAATCCAGGATCTATCAGCACCGAAGATAGCCTTCCTAACGTCCTCCCATCTGGTGAAACAAACAAGACCAAACCTATTACCTCCCTTGCTTATTTTATTAGGTATGAAAGAATCAACCACCTCGCCATATTTATCAAATAATAACCAAAGGCCTTGATGATGAAGGAAATCTGGGATATTAAAGATGATAACTGTTGACACCATGTTTACCAACGCCTTAGCACACCTCAAACCAAAAAACCACCCACCACACCTCTTCCAACACACACAAGGTGAGCAAGGTGAGCCATAATTTATTATTTTCGTTCCTATGATATTTTCACAATATTTTAGCCATTGAAATTGTTTAATTGCATCATCCTTAACCCTAAAATTTACCTTAAACCCTAAACCATAAACATTAAATACTAAACTTTACATCCTAAACCCTAAAAACATAAACCTTAAATCCTAACTTAAAACCCTGAACAATAGTAAATTTTTAAATATTAATACAATTAAACAACTTTAAGGGTTGAATTGATACAAAAATATCATAGTGGTGAAAATGATAAATTGAGTCTACCATATACAGGGACAAAAGTAGCCCTTAAGCCAATTTTAAATTATCTTATATTTTGATTATAAATTTTTGTTTCCTTAAAATTTTATAAGTTCCCATGATATAAAATTATATGTATGTCTCTATATATACAAATATATGCTTTTGATTAATTTGATACCTTTCTATTATATTATATTAATCTAGCTTTTATGTTATTCTAAATATCAATTTAAGCACGATTCAAGTGACCGACTATTAGCCACAATGATATGACAGATCTTCGAGCCATTGAAGGGATGGAAAGGAGTGAGCTTTTAAGGCGTAGTGTTAAGGAATATTCATAAGCAAAAGTTCGAGTTGTAATTGTGATATACTGAAATTTCATATGGTTTGTCAGTCGTTTCTTTAGTGATAGTCCGTTAAATCAGTTGTAGAGTTATTTTTGTTACCTAGTTGTGTTATTATATTTTCCTCCAATTAGGTGTAGGGAGGTTTTTAATGAGACACACAACTTAGGTATTGAATTTATTTCTTCAAATCCTTAATAAAATAATCTTTGTTGAGAAAAAAAATGGCATATGTGATAAAGAAATTGTTATTCCTTGAGAACCCAGATTTGAGCACCATAGATGCTAAGGGTGTGAGCGTTCATTGTCGAAAGGTTGAGTATTATCTTTAAATAAATATTGTCTTGTACTTACCTCAGATTGATAAAAAAATATCAATTTAAACGTTAAATATTAACTTAGATCTTTATTATGTAGTGATTCAAATTCTAATTAAAAATTAAATTGAATTTTATTATAATTATAACTGTTGAAAATTATTTGATGATTAAGTTTATGCAAATGATATTTCTTATGAATTAAGAATTATTGGTGATTGAATTTATTTTCTCTATAAATATAAAGTAAGTCTTGTAAAACTAAAAAAAATATTTTTAAGACATGTAGTCTTTTTTTATATTCGTTAGAGTCTATATTTCATAAATGAATTTTGTAGAGACGATGAGAAAGTCTTTTAAGATATTATGAGTTTTTGTGATAGATATAACGACTTTGAGATATAAGAAATATTATATATATTTTGAGATATAATTTTTTGTATATATTTTATTCTATATTGATGTTGCGTAGAATGGGTCATTATATATTGGCTGAAAAACCCTAATCAGAAGAAGAATCTGCAGTGGAATGAGTCATAGTATATACGGTTGAAAAAAATCTGACAAAATTAGCAATCATATTCATAGGCACCATCTACAGTAATATCTTCTGTTGTTGTTTGCCTCTGGCCGCTGAGGGATTCCAAGGATCTCTATTTCAACATGATTATATAATTTTGTCAGCAGCATGTATATATGATGATAAATCGTAAACTAAAGCACTCTGGCTTCATCCACTCACATATTTCTTCCTTTTTACTATCAAAAGCAAAATGGTTGCAGCAAAATAGGGTTTTATTTTATACATATTTTCCTAGCAGAAACTTGTTTTAATCCTACACATATAAACAAATACGTTACGCATTTAATCAAACATAAAATTTAGATGAATTTAAGGATTAAAAGTTTGTTCCTACAATAGTACATAATATTTAAATATGATTGTTGGTCTAAACCGTCACTTAGCTCACAAGAAATGTATATAGCAATCCAATAATGCTGCGCTACGCATGACACATGAATACACCATTTTTCAAAGCACGGACGTTTGCTTGAAAGCAAGAAAGCTGTGTTTTTTTCTTGGATCACCGACGAACCATTAGCTCCACTATACCACACCCGTCATTTGAACTTAAAATTACTTAAACGAAGAAAGAGAGACTTGTACTCCTAAGGAGAATGTAATTGGGAGTGTCTCGTAGTCTATGTACTCCTAGACGACTGTTGACAACGAGACAGATTGAAATAATTAGGGTTTTTCAAGTCGTTAATTTATTAAACTATGAATTGGTACCATGAATAATTAAGGATGCGAAATTCCTTAGAAAATTGCTTTCTTAAAGTAGTTGTGTGATGTAAGACGGAAAGACAGGAAGTTGGTGGTGGTGGTGTTGTGGAGAGAGTTGAGAGGATGTTTTCATGGCGTGTATAAAGAGAGGCTAAGAGTTTTAGGAATTCTGAAAAGAATCATATGCACATCCGAATATCTATGAAGAATTTATTATAAATATAAACAAAAACTCTTCTAGAAAGAATCATATGCCATCTTACTGAGTATTAAATACGACCTAACCCATAGTGATTTTTTTATTAAGATAATGAATACAAAGTAGTATATGTTCTAAATACTCTCAATCATTTAACAACGAACGCTCAATCACTATGTTGCAATCGCTGGTACGAACCCGTAACCTTTGAGAATAACGACGATTCATTTAACTATGGAGATAAATTGGTTCGTGCAACTCATAATAAATTTTTGTAATTAGAGACGAAGGTATTAGGGTATAAAAGGGAATTATACATCTTTTTTTATCTGATAGTAATTTTAGTTTTCGTCAAATTAAATATTGTCCCTCTCAAATTTTAGGTTAATTACTTATGATGTCTCTATTAACTTTGAAGTGAGATGATTTAATATTTCTTGTTGTTTAATCATGACTTTTATTTTTGTCTCTAATATCTGATTCAAGTCGATGAATGAATTAAATACACACCACATATCAAGAAAACTAAGAACGTGAAAAGGGGAAGAAATGGAAAGGAAAATGTGAGGATGGGAGTGCATGAGTGATCATTTTTGTCTTTTAATAGTATTTCTTTTTGCGTCAAGGGTGATCATAGTGTAAATGTCGAAATATTATTAGACTGACGTAATCTTTAACATCGACTGATAATATCTATCCATCTTATTTGTTAAGGTGAATTTTCACCCTTTTCCTATATGTAAATAAGGAGTGACTAGATATTTCAAAATTATTTTGAGATAGATAAATTTTATTGGTTGAAACCACAGATGACGTAGTGAACTATAGCTCTCTAATAATTTATCGCAAACGTGGTTTTACATGATTTGAAAGGCTTTATCCTTTCCATCCTTCATCAGTAATATTTAGACATGGATGAACTCGTTGTCTTCAAGACTCAACAATCAGCTCTCTTTCCCTTAATATTCCATTCTTTCGTTTTTATAATATAACAAATTAGTTGTATTATAGTTTTCTCTTATATTACACCGGGTTTAGAGGCTGTATTTAGACATGTAAGGCAGTATTTGTTTAAAATTATTTTTAAAATCACACATACATTTATTTGAATCTATAAAGCCTAGAGAATAACATTCTCCTTAACCACTAAGATTACCTGAAAAATTCTATCACCTTACATTTTTTTCTTGAAGATGTTGAAAATCTCTTCAACAATATTATAATAACAAATATATTATAATACTAAATGTGAAACACATGACATGATTTATACACTAGCTAATATTGATGGTGTGATTTGTGTACCTTGCCACGAAATCCTTTACACACACCATACATCTAAGTTTATGAAATTCTAAGTGGTAGAAATTAATATCAATTTGATTGTAATTGGTTGATCTATATAGATCCTATGTAGACCTAGCTAGAAAACATCATGCGTTGAGACAAGATATATGTATAAAAAGGAACATGATAGTCAATACGAGAATGATACATGTCCCCTTGAAACATCTATCCCCTACACATGGATCAAAACAATTCCATTGATACCATTGTCCAAGATATATCTAGCCTTTACTAGTTGACTCGAAAACTGAGTCGACTCTCGTGTGGAAGTGAAGAGCACAAATTCCAAAACTTGCAGAAAAGTATCAGTTTGAAGGAGATTCGCTTGCCGTTGCCTTTGTTTAGGGTTTTCTTTTTGGAAGAAATAATGGAAGGAGGAGGAGAGCCCCAAATTATGAGATACAAATTCCACAGGCCATCCATGAAATGGGGTTTCCACAATATGGAGAAAACCAGATGAGTTTCTGTCCCCGGCGCAACCTTCTCAGCCTCTCACCACCACCACCAACTCCACCGCCATGGCGGCGTTTACCGATCATAACAGCCAGGTATTTGGGATTTCTGTATATATACTTTTTTTCTGGTAATTTTTGTATCTGATATGGGTACTTGAAAACAATTTAGGTAGGGACCTTGGAGCAGACCCGTGTCAATAATATCAACGATGGAAACAATAATTCATGGTATTCTTCATATCTTTGCTCTATTTATTTATACGCTTCATGTCTTCTTTATAGTCTTTCCATAATCCTTAGATGGAAGACTAGGGAAGGTTATTGCTTGCTTCACTTGCTAATGGAATGACACCACACATCCATCTATATTGCTCTAACTTTCTCTTTCTTCTTAGTGGACATAGTTTGTACTGATTTCCACTACAAAAAGGTTGAGAAAATTTGGGTTTTTTTTTTGCAGGTGGATGAACTCAGCTTCGGGCAAAGTGAAGGCGAGGAGAAAGCTTAGAGAACCGAGGTTTGTTTCCAGACGAGAAGTGAGGTTGATGTGCTAGACGATGGTTATAAGTGGAGAAAATATGGGCAGAAGGTTGTCAAAAACAGTCTTCATCCCAGGTATACTCTTGCTTATCACTCTAAATAATAATATCGACTTCTACGAACCTGATAATTAAAATGAATCCATTGACGAAAATTCATTGAAGGACAAATTTGGTGCCATAACTCCAACCAATACTGTCCATGGTTTGATTAATGTTAATTCATGTGTAGTTAAGAATCATTCATGGATGCATTTCACTTACATACTAGGTTTAATAATAACAGCAAAACCCGAGTCTAAAATAGATTAATCCCATGTTTAGGGACCACTGAGTTAAAAAATTTAAATTATTCAAATTGATTAATCCTATTTTATAACCTAAACTTTGTTTGAATTTTTTTCAACTCCATTTTATAAACTGAGTCTAATTATTCGAGTTTCTGTTTAAATTTAATAGTAAATATTATAATATATGTATATTTAATTCCAATCTAACGATTTTTCATAACCAATACATACATATATGTTCTTCATATTTTTTAAGTGATATCTATATTATACATAGTCGATGAACTTGACTCGAACATAAAATCAATTTAATTATTAAAAA